>NC_080562.1:43646351-43923851 GCF_030253575.1 Rhododendron vialii | reverse complement strand
CCTAAACCCTAAACCCTAAACCCTAAACCCTAAACCCTAAACCCTAAACCCTAAACCCTAAACCCTAAACCCTAAACCCTAAACCCTAAACCCTAAACCCTAAACCCTAAACCCTAAACCCTAAACCCTAAACCCTAAACCCTAAACCCTAAACCCTAAACCCTAAACCCTAAACCCTAAACCCTAAACCCTAAACCCTAAACCCTAAACCCTAAACCCTAAACCCTAAACCCTAAACCCTAAACCCTAAACCCTAAACCCTAAACCCTAAACCCTAAACCCTAAACCCTAAACCCTAAACCCTAAACCCTAAACCCTAAACCCTAAACCCTAAACCCTAAACCCTAAACCCTAAACCCTAAACCCTAAACCCTAAACCCTAAACCCTAAACCCTAAACCCTAAACCCTAAACCCTAAACCCTAAACCCTAAACCCTAAACCCTAAACCCTAAACCCTAAACCCTAAACCCTAAACCCTAAACCCTAAACCCTAAACCCTAAACCCTAAACCCTAAACCCTAAACCCTAAACCCTAAACCCTAAACCCTAAACCCTAAACCCTAAACCCTAAACCCTAAACCCTAAACCCTAAACCCTAAACCCTAAACCCTAAACCCTAAACCCTAAACCCTAAACCCTAAACCCTAAACCCTAAACCCTAAACCCTAAACCCTAAACCCTAAACCCTAAACCCTAAACCCTAAACCCTAAACCCTAAACCCTAAACCCTAAACCCTAAACCCTAAACCCTAAACCCTAAACCCTAAACCCTAAACCCTAAACCCTAAACCCTAAACCCTAAACCCTAAACCCTAAACCCTAAACCCTAAACCCTAAACCCTAAACCCTAAACCCTAAACCCTAAACCCTAAACCCTAAACCCTAAACCCTAAACCCTAAACCCTAAACCCTAAACCCTAAACCCTAAACCCTAAACCCTAAACCCTAAACCCTAAACCCTAAACCCTAAACCCTAAACCCTAAACCCTAAACCCTAAACCCTAAACCCTAAACCCTAAACCCTAAACCCTAAACCCTAAACCCTAAACCCTAAACCCTAAACCCTAAACCCTAAACCCTAAACCCTAAACCCTAAACCCTAAACCCTAAACCCTAAACCCTAAACCCTAAACCCTAAACCCTAAACCCTAAACCCTAAACCCTAAACCCTAAACCCTAAACCCTAAACCCTAAACCCTAAACCCTAAACCCTAAACCCTAAACCCTAAACCCTAAACCCTAAACCCTAAACCCTAAACCCTAAACCCTAAACCCTAAACCCTAAACCCTAAACCCTAAACCCTAAACCCTAAACCCTAAACCCTAAACCCTAAACCCTAAACCCTAAACCCTAAACCCTAAACCCTAAACCCTAAACCCTAAACCCTAAACCCTAAACCCTAAACCCTAAACCCTAAACCCTAAACCCTAAACCCTAAACCCTAAACCCTAAACCCTAAACCCTAAACCCTAAACCCTAAACCCTAAACCCTAAACCCTAAACCCTAAACCCTAAACCCTAAACCCTAAACCCTAAACCCTAAACCCTAAACCCTAAACCCTAAACCCTAAACCCTAAACCCTAAACCCTAAACCCTAAACCCTAAACCCTAAACCCTAAACCCTAAACCCTAAACCCTAAACCCTAAACCCTAAACCCTAAACCCTAAACCCTAAACCCTAAACCCTAAACCCTAAACCCTAAACCCTAAACCCTAAACCCTAAACCCTAAACCCTAAACCCTAAACCCTAAACCCTAAACCCTAAACCCTAAACCCTAAACCCTAAACCCTAAACCCTAAACCCTAAACCCTAAACCCTAAACCCTAAACCCTAAACCCTAAACCCTAAACCCTAAACCCTAAACCCTAAACCCTAAACCCTAAACCCTAAACCCTAAACCCTAAACCCTAAACCCTAAACCCTAAACCCTAAACCCTAAACCCTAAACCCTAAACCCTAAACCCTAAACCCTAAACCCTAAACCCTAAACCCTAAACCCTAAACCCTAAACCCTAAACCCTAAACCCTAAACCCTAAACCCTAAACCCTAAACCCTAAACCCTAAACCCTAAACCCTAAACCCTAAACCCTAAACCCTAAACCCTAAACCCTAAACCCTAAACCCTAAACCCTAAACCCTAAACCCTAAACCCTAAACCCTAAACCCTAAACCCTAAACCCTAAACCCTAAACCCTAAACCCTAAACCCTAAACCCTAAACCCTAAACCCTAAACCCTAAACCCTAAACCCTAAACCCTAAACCCTAAACCCTAAACCCTAAACCCTAAACCCTAAACCCTAAACCCTAAACCCTAAACCCTAAACCCTAAACCCTAAACCCTAAACCCTAAACCCTAAACCCTAAACCCTAAACCCTAAACCCTAAACCCTAAACCCTAAACCCTAAACCCTAAACCCTAAACCCTAAACCCTAAACCCTAAACCCTAAACCCTAAACCCTAAACCCTAAACCCTAAACCCTAAACCCTAAACCCTAAACCCTAAACCCTAAACCCTAAACCCTAAACCCTAAACCCTAAACCCTAAACCCTAAACCCTAAACCCTAAACCCTAAACCCTAAACCCTAAACCCTAAACCCTAAACCCTAAACCCTAAACCCTAAACCCTAAACCCTAAACCCTAAACCCTAAACCCTAAACCCTAAACCCTAAACCCTAAACCCTAAACCCTAAACCCTAAACCCTAAACCCTAAACCCTAAACCCTAAACCCTAAACCCTAAACCCTAAACCCTAAACCCTAAACCCTAAACCCTAAACCCTAAACCCTAAACCCTAAACCCTAAACCCTAAACCCTAAACCCTAAACCCTAAACCCTAAACCCTAAACCCTAAACCCTAAACCCTAAACCCTAAACCCTAAACCCTAAACCCTAAACCCTAAACCCTAAACCCTAAACCCTAAACCCTAAACCCTAAACCCTAAACCCTAAACCCTAAACCCTAAACCCTAAACCCTAAACCCTAAACCCTAAACCCTAAACCCTAAACCCTAAACCCTAAACCCTAAACCCTAAACCCTAAACCCTAAACCCTAAACCCTAGACCCTAAACCCTAAACCCTAAACCCTAAACCCTAAACCCTAAACCCTAAACCCTAAACCCTAAACCCTAAACCCTAAACCCTAAACCCTAAACCCTAAACCCTAAACCCTAAACCCTAAACCCTAAACCCTAAACCCTAAACCCTAAACCCTAAACCCTAAACCCTAAACCCTAAACCCTAAACCCTAAACCCTAAACCCTAAACCCTAAACCCTAAACCCTAAACCCTAAACCCTAAACCCTAAACCCTAAACCCTAAACCCTAAACCCTAAACCCTAAACCCTAAACCCTAAACCCTAAACCCTAAACCCTAAACCCTAAACCCTAAACCCTAAACCCTAAACCCTAAACCCTAAACCCTAAACCCTAAACCCTAAACCCTAAACCCTAAACCCTAAACCCTAAACCCTAAACCCTAAACCCTAAACCCTAAACCCTAAACCCTAAACCCTAAACCCTAAACCCTAAACCCTAAACCCTAAACCCTAAACCCTAAACCCTAAACCCTAAACCCTAAACCCTAAACCCTAAACCCTAAACCCTAAACCCTAAACCCTAAACCCTAAACCCTAAACCCTAAACCCTAAACCCTAAACCCTAAACCCTAAACCCTAAACCCTAAACCCTAAACCCTAAACCCTAAACCCTAAACCCTAAACCCTAAACCCTAAACCCTAAACCCTAAACCCTAAACCCTAAACCCTAAACCCTAAACCCTAAACCCTAAACCCTAAACCCTAAACCCTAAACCCTAAACCCTAAACCCTAAACCCTAAACCCTAAACCCTAAACCCTAAACCCTAAACCCTAAACCCTAAACCCTAAACCCTAAACCCTAAACCCTAAACCCTAAACCCTAAACCCTAAACCCTAAACCCTAAACCCTAAACCCTAAACCCTAAACCCTAAACCCTAAACCCTAAACCCTAAACCCTAAACCCTAAACCCTAAACCCTAAACCCTAAACCCTAAACCCTAAACCCTAAACCCTAAACCCTAAACCCTAAACCCTAAACCCTAAACCCTAAACCCTAAACCCTAAACCCTAAACCCTAAACCCTAAACCCTAAACCCTAAACCCTAAACCCTAAACCCTAAACCCTAAACCCTAAACCCTAAACCCTAAACCCTAAACCCTAAACCCTAAACCCTAAACCCTAAACCCTAAACCCTAAACCCTAAACCCTAAACCCTAAACCCTAAACCCTAAACCCTAAACCCTAAACCCTAAACCCTAAACCCTAAACCCTAAACCCTAAACCCTAAACCCTAAACCCTAAACCCTAAACCCTAAACCCTAAACCCTAAACCCTAAACCCTAAACCCTAAACCCTAAACCCTAAACCCTAAACCCTAAACCCTAAACCCTAAACCCTAAACCCTAAACCCTAAACCCTAAACCCTAAACCCTAAACCCTAAACCCTAAACCCTAAACCCTAAACCCTAAACCCTAAACCCTAAACCCTAAACCCTAAACCCTAAACCCTAAACCCTAAACCCTAAACCCTAAACCCTAAACCCTAAACCCTAAACCCTAAACCCTAAACCCTAAACCCTAAACCCTAAACCCTAAACCCTAAACCCTAAACCCTAAACCCTAAACCCTAAACCCTAAACCCTAAAGCCTAAACCCTAAACCCTAAACCCTAAACCCTAAACCCTAAACCCTAAACCCTAAACCCTAAACCCTAAACCCTAAACCCTAAACCCTAAACCCTAAACCCTAAACCCTAAACCCTAAACCCTAAACCCTAAACCCTAAACCCTAAACCCTAAACCGTAAACCCTAAACCCTAAACGCTAAACCCTAAACCCTAAACCCTAAACCCTAAACCCTAAACCCTAAACCCTAAAGCCTAAACCCTAAACCCTAAACCCTAAACCCTAAACCCTAAACCCTAAACCCTAAACCCTAAACCCTAAACCCTAAACCCTAAACCCTAAACCCTAAACCCTAAACCCTAAACCCTAAACCCTAAACCCTAAACCCTAAACCCTAAACCCTAAACCCTAAACCCTAAACCCTAAACCCTAAACCCTAAACCCTAAACCCTAAACCCTAAACCCTAAACCCTAAACCCTAAACCCTAAACCCTAAACCCTAAACCCTAAACCCTAAACCCTAAACCCTAAACCCTAAACCCTAAACCCTAAACCCTAAACCCTAAACCCTAAACCCTAAACCCTAAACCCTAAACCCTAAACCCTAAACCCTAAACCCTAAACCCTAAACCCTAAACCCTAAACCCTAAACCCTAAACCCTAAACCCTAAACCCTAAACCCTAAACCCTAAACCCTAAACCCTAAACCCTAAACCCTAAACCCTAAACCCTAAACCCTAAACCCTAAACCCTAAACCCTAAACCCTAAACCCTAAACCCTAAACCCTAAACCCTA
The DNA here is from genome assembly GCF_030253575.1 of Rhododendron vialii. Lineage (NCBI taxonomy): Eukaryota > Viridiplantae > Streptophyta > Magnoliopsida > Ericales > Ericaceae > Rhododendron > Rhododendron vialii. Next base: position 43,918,380 of record NC_080562.1, on the reverse strand, counting down.
AACCCTAAACCCTAAACCCTAAACCCTAAACCCTAAACCCTAAACCCTAAACCCTAAACCGTAAACCCTAAACCCTAAACCCTAAACCCTAAACCCTAAACCCTAAACCCTAAACGCTAAACCCTAAACCCTAAACCCTAAACCCTAAACCCTAAACCCTAAACCCTAAACCCTAAACCCTAAACCCTAAACCCTAAACCCTAAACCCTAAACCCTAAACCCTAAACCCTAAACCCTAAACCCTAAACCCTAAACCCTAAACCCTAAACCCTAAACCCTAAACCCTAAACCCTAAACCCTAAACCCTAAACCCTAAACCCTAAACCCTAAACCCTAAACCCTAAACCCTAAACCCTAAACCCTAAACCCTAAACCCTAAACCCTAAACCCTAAACCCTAAACCCTAAACCCTAAACCCTAAACCCTAAACCCTAAACCCTAAACCCTAAACCCTAAACCCTAAACCCTAAACCCTAAACCCTAAACCCTAAACCCTAAACCCTAAACCCTAAACCCTAAACCCTAAACCCTAAACCCTAAACCCTAAACCCTAAACCCTAAACCCTAAACCCTAAACCCTAAACCCTAAACCCTAAACCCTAAACCCTAAACCCTAAACCCTAAACCCTAAACCCTAAACCCTAAACCCTAAACCCTAAACCCTAAACCCTAAACCCTAAACCCTAAACCCTAAGCCCTAAACCCTAAACCCTAAACCCTAAACCCTAAACCCTAAACCCTAAACCCTAAACCCTAAACCCTAAACCCTAAACCCTAAACCCTAAACCCTAAACCCTAAACCCTAAACCCTAAACCCTAAACCCTAAACCCTAAACCCTAAACCCTAAACCCTAAACCCTAAACCCTAAACCCTAAACCCTAAACCCTAAACCCTAAACCCTAAACCCTAAACCCTAAACCCTAAACCCTAAACCCTAAACCCTAAACCCTAAACCCTAAACCCTAAACCCTAAACCCTAAACCCTAAACCCTAAACCCTAAACCCTAAACCCTAAACCCTAAACCCTAAACCCTAAACCCTAAACCCTAAACCCTAAACCCTAAACCCTAAACCCTAAACCCTAAACCCTAAACCCTAAACCCTAAACCCTAAACCCTAAACCCTAAACCCTAAACCCTAAACCCTAAACCCTAAACCCTAAACCCTAAACCCTAAACCCTAAACCCTAAACCCTAAACCCTAAACCCTAAACCCTAAACCCTAAACCCTAAACCCTAAACCCTAAACCCTAAACCCTAAACCCTAAACCCTAAACCCTAAACCCTAAACCCTAAACCCTAAACCCTAAACCCTAAACCCTAAACCCTAAACCCTAAACCCTAAACCCTAAACCCTAAACCCTAAACCCTAAACCCTAAACCCTAAACCCTAAACCCTAAACCCTAAACCCTAAACCCTAAACCCTAAACCCTAAACCCTAAACCCTAAACCCTAAACCCTAAACCCTAAACCCTAAACCCTAAACCCTAAACCCTAAACCCTAAACCCTAAACCCTAAACCCTAAACCCTAAACCCTAAACCCTAAACCCTAAACCCTAAACCCTAAACCCTAAACCCTAAACCCTAAACCCTAAACCCTAAACCCTAAACCCTAAACCCTAAACCCTAAACCCTAAACCCTAAACCCTAAACCCTAAACCCTAAACCCTAAACCCTAAACCCTAAACCCTAAACCCTAAACCCTAAACCCTAAACCCTAAACCCTAAACCCTAAACCCTAAACCCTAAACCCTAAACCCTAAACCCTAAACCCTAAACCCTAAACCCTAAACCCTAAACCCTAAACCCTAAACCCTAAACCCTAAACCCTAAACCCTAAACCCTAAACCCTAAACCCTAAACCCTAAACCCTAAACCCTAAACCCTAAACCCTAAACCCTAAACCCTAAACCCTAAACCCTAAACCCTAAACCCTAAACCCTAAACCCTAAACCCTAAACCCTAAACCCTAAACCCTAAACCCTAAACCCTAAACCCTAAACCCTAAACCCTAAACCCTAAACCCTAAACCCTAAACCCTAAACCCTAAACCCTAAACCCTAAACCCTAAACCCTAAACCCTAAACCCTAAACCCTAAACCCTAAACCCTAAACCCTAAACCCTAAACCCTAAACCCTAAACCCTAAACCCTAAACCCTAAACCCTAAACCCTAAACCCTAAACCCTAAACCCTAAACCCTAAACCCTAAACCCTAAACCCTAAACCCTAAACCCTAAACCCTAAACCCTAAACCCTAAACCCTAAACCCTAAACCCTAAACCCTAAACCCTAAACCCTAAACCCTAAACCCTAAACCCTAAACCCTAAACCCTAAACCCTAAACCCTAAACCCTAAACCCTAAACCCTAAACCCTAAACCCTAAACCCTAAACCCTAAACCCTAAACCCTAAACCCTAAACCCTAAACCCTAAACCCTAAACCCTAAACCCTAAACCCTAAACCCTAAACCCTAAACCCTAAACCCTAAACCCTAAACCCTAAACCCTAAACCCTAAACCCTAAACCCTAAACCCTAAACCCTAAACCCTAAACCCTAAACCCTAAACCCTAAACCCTAAACCCTAAACCCTAAACCCTAAACCCTAAACCCTAAACCCTAAACCCTAAACCCTAAACCCTAAACCCTAAACCCTAAACCCTAAACCCTAAACCCTAAACCCTAAACCCTAAACCCTAAACCCTAAACCCTAAACCCTAAACCCTAAACCCTAAACCCTAAACCCTAAACCCTAAACCCTAAACCCTAAACCCTAAACCCTAAACCCTAAACCCTAAACCCTAAACCCTAAACCCTAAACCCTAAACCCTAAACCCTAAACCCTAAACCCTAAACCCTAAACCCTAAACCCTAAACCCTAAACCCTAAACCCTAAACCCTAAACCCTAAACCCTAAACCCTAAACCCTAAACCCTAAACCCTAAACCCTAAACCCTAAACCCTAAACCCTAAACCCTAAACCCTAAACCCTAAACCCTAAACCCTAAACCCTAAACCCTAAACCCTAAACCCTAAACCCTAAACCCTAAACCCTAAACCCTAAACCCTAAACCCTAAACCCTAAACCCTAAACCCTAAACCCTAAACCCTAAACCCTAAACCCTAAACCCTAAACCCTAAACCCTAAACCCTAAACCCTAAACCCTAAACCCTAAACCCTAAACCCTAAACCCTAAACCCTAAACCCTAAACCCTAAACCCTAAACCCTAAACCCTAAACCCTAAACCCTAAACCCTAAACCCTAAACCCTAAACCCTAAACCCTAAACCCTAAACCCTAAACCCTAAACCCTAAACCCTAAACCCTAAACCCTAAACCCTAAACCCTAAACCCTAAACCCTAAACCCTAAACCCTAAACCCTAAACCCTAAACCCTAAACCCTAAACCCTAAACCCTAAACCCTAAACCCTAAACCCTAAACCCTAAACCCTAAACCCTAAACCCTAAACCCTAAACCCTAAACCCTAAACCCTAAACCCTAAACCCTAAACCCTAAACCCTAAACCCTAAACCCTAAACCCTAAACCCTAAACCCTAAACCCTAAACCCTAAACCCTAAACCCTAAACCCTAAACCCTAAACCCTAAACCCTAAACCCTAAACCCTAAACCCTAAACCCTAAACCCTAAACCCTAAACCCTAAACCCTAAACCCTAAACCCTAAACCCTAAACCCTAAACCCTAAACCCTAAACCCTAAACCCTAAACCCTAAACCCTAAACCCTAAACCCTAAACCCTAAACCCTAAACCCTAAACCCTAAACCCTAAACCCTAAACCCTAAACCCTAAACCCTAAACCCTAAACCCTAAACCCTAAACCCTAAACCCTAAAAACCCTAAACCCTTAACCCTAAACCCTAAACCCTAAACCCTAAACCCTAAACCCTAAACCCTAAACCCTAAACCCTAAACCCTAAACCCTTAAACCCTAAACCCTAAACCCTAAACCCTAAACCCTAAACCCTAAAAACCTTAAACCCTAAAAACCCTAAACCCTAAACCCTAAACACCCTAAACCCTAAAAACCCTAAACCCTAAAAACCCTAAACCCCTAAACCCTAAAAACCCTAAACCCTAAAAACCATAAACCCTAAACCCTAAAAACCCTAAACCCTAAACCCTAAACCCTAAACCCTAAACCCTAAACCCTAAACCCTAAACCCTAAACCCTAAACCCTAAACCCTAAACCCTAAACCCTAAACCCTAAACCCTAAACCCTAAACCCTAAACCCTAAACCCTAAACCCTAAACCCTAAACCCTAAACCCTAAACCCTAAACCCTAAACCCCGAGCCCCGAACCCTAAACCCAAACCGTAAACTTTAAATCCTAAAACCCTAAACCCTAACCTTTAAACCCTAAGCCCTAAACCCCCATCCCTAAACCCTAAAGGGATCTCAAGAAATGCTGCCGAGATATTGCCAGCATCGAACTCCTGTTGATACTCACCCCCGTCGTTGATGAGACTTACATTCTTGTTGTTAAGCACATCTCGAATGTAATTATGCATGAATCTATAATTATCACAACCGACTTTTGATGGAGACCAATGTTTCGGTCGGAGTCGTGAGATTGTGAGCATAGACAAAATAGGATTAATATAGGATTTCTTCTTAATTCGTATTCCTTCTGCTGAGAAAATTATTTTTAGCACCTACTACATGACTTTCAACACTTATATAGTGCTCTACGTACAGCTGGTACATGGTAACATAACTAACTGCCATTTTAAATGCTTTCTGGTTCCAAATGATATGCACTCATAGGTCATCTAAGACTCTTTCACTATTTGACTAACAAAGAAATCTAAAGGTTACTGGCACAAATACAATAAAACTAAAAACCGAAATAGAAGGGACTAATCAGACTGTAATGTCCGAATGGGGTATAAAGATTTGGATATTAAAATCCGAATGAAACAATAAATTTTGGATATTAAATTCTGAATGAGCTAATAATTCAACTTTTATAATATTCAACTTGGGGGTCAATCGAAAATTAAAATTCGAATGAGGCAATCAATTTCAGATATTAAAATCCGAATAGGGGGCAAACAATCATCTATCCGAAACTGTGAAAAACAATCGGACTCTAATGTCCGATTAAATTTTAAATACACAAAATAGCATACTATGCGTTTCTCAGGAAAAAAAACAAAAATCAAACGAAAAAAAAAAAACTCGCGCAATAATAATATTCAAAATTTTACCGATGTTCAACTTCGAAATCATTGGTGATGCCGGCGAGGTGTGTTTTCTTCTCACACCTCCTTCGCCTCAAAGTTGCGCTACTGTCGTGGTGTGGTGGGAGTGGTTCTGTGGTAGGGATTGTACAGAAGAAGAAACGAGGAAGAGAGAGAGAGACAGACGGGGTGGGGAGGTAGGGAGAGAGAGAGAGAGACAGGGTGGCGTGGGGGTGGGTGGGTGAGTGGTGGCGCTGTGGGGTGGGGAGGTGGAGATCTGCAGCAGAACGAGGGAAAAGAGAGAGAAAAGGAACGGACAGGAGAAGAGAAGGACAAAGGTGTTGGGATTCTTTTGTTGGGTTGTATGTATAATGTATACAAGGGCAAAAAGGAGAGTTCAAGGATATTCTTTTGGCTGCAAGTAGCAAATCTTTATAAGGTGGTGGTTTGTAGGTAGCAATTGGCTGCAGGTAGCAGGAACTACACTGCGAATAGCAATGGCCTTTATAATGTACCTATATACATAACTAGTTTGCCTCTCAAGTTTACATATGAACGATTCAACCCTAGTCCCTAAATCTGTAAACACTCTCATACACACACACACATTGATATACTTAGTTTTATTTTGTTTTGAAATGTAAACATTGAACTTTGCATTTGACTAACTTTTTTTGTTACTAGTTACTACAAACTTTTATTTTGTTTTGAATTGTGAACATTGAACTTTGCATTTGACTATTTTTTTTTTGTTGCTAGTTACTACTAACTTTTAGTTGTTACTTTAGTCTTAATGCTTTCTTTCTAGTCTTTTGTTATTTCTTACTCAAGCTTTGGGGGAGGTGGAGAGATATTTTTCAAAAAAAATATGACAACTGACTTGTCTCTAGGCCCCTAATCACCGTCAACTGGCCAACTAGTCAGCTTAGGCGCTAGGCGCCTCTCTTCCACCCGACTCTTGCCTAGCAATTTTTAGAACACTGCATTTGTATGTTGGATCCCTAAGAGCTAAGCAATTTAACTACTTCTTTTGTTTGTACTTAATGAATGCAGTGTGTTATTTTATTTTATAGATGTATCTTTGCCTTACCCGTACCAGGACCCTACTTCTAGGTTTTGTCTTATCAAATTCTATATCTCGTACCAGTACCTGTACTTGTACCAATGCACGTGCTTGATCGGTAATTTGTTAAAATCAAGTATCAACTGTACAAACTACAAACACATGATAAAAGTAAATTTGGGTACTGTAGTACTGTGGTAGTTTGAAGTGATATTTCTTTGGGAGTCAGAGTTTCCCAAAAGGCATCTCATTTTCTTTTCCTTCTGGTCTGGTAAAAATTGCACTCAAACTAATGTTGTTCTTTCAATTACATAGAGTAATTCCACATCCTCAGTAGTTTAGCGTATGAAGACTTTTGTTGAACGGTGGTAATATGCATTATCACATTCTTTTCTCTTGGTTGACCATTGTGCTTGCTCTTTTCTCAACTTTTTGTTAGCATTTAGCTAAATTTACTGCTTGTTGTATCCTTAATTGCATCTGTTAATGTAGGAGAAGGCCAAGCTGGTAGATGAGCTTGAGAAGCATAAACAATCCCTAAGGAGGCTTTCAGATGAAGTTGAGAAGCTTAAGCATGACAAAAGCAGTCTTCCAGAGATAATCTGTTTTGTTAAACTACAAATCTGTTGGCTGCCTTCCTTCTTTTATTGGAATACTTTAGATAGATTTTGACTAGTAGAGCATTGTGGGTCTTACACTAATTGCTCTTCGATTTTCCTCTTTCATGGAATCTCTCTCTACTGGCATCTTTGCCTCTGAAGTTTCTGATGCTGCTGGTTTTCTCTGATATTATTTAGTGTGTTTTCCCTTAAACCCCCCAAGTGATTCCTCTAATCTTGGTCGTTCCTAGTAATGAGATGAAATGAAATGACTTGAAAGGTAGTACATTCCTATTCTATTTGTCCCTGTATTTCCTGTGATTCTTGAAACAGCAAGTAGGAGGATTTTGCATTCAGTGGTCCTGTTGATAGGCTGTGAGGGAATGCCTTCTTACTTTTCCTGTGTTCGTGTATTTAAGGGCAAACCTCTCAAAAAAAACACATCAATGCCTGTACAGCATGAGTACCATCTTGTTACCTTTGCTGTTTGTGTACATTTTTGGTTGTAACTGCATCTTGATCTTCAAACTGTTGATTATATATAGGGTACATCAGTTGTTCAGAGCCTTTCTGGGACCGATGACCTTTCTGTTGCTTATTTTCTGGCTGTAGAACATTTTAAGCATGCTGCCCGTTTAGTTTCCAGCAAACTGGGAACTCCTGTGGCAGGTGTTTCTCCCGTTGTGGAGGCTTCATCGTCAGAAGTCACTACAGGTCAAATACTGACTATTGGATCTATTTTTCCCCTTCTTCTTCTTTTTTTGTGAAATCGCAACATGAGTACCCTTTATTTGAATGCAGATCAAGCAGTTCCTTCTCAGGGCCCAATTATCTTATCTGCAGTGGTCAGCAAATCAAGTCTGCCATCAGTTAAACCAACTGAAGATAGAGAGAGGAGATCTACATTGCCCAAATTAAATGTTGATAGCCGTAAACTGAGGAGGTTGATCCGGCCTCGTATTGGAAAGCCTGACGAGCCCATGGGAGACAGAGAAATGCCAGAAGTTGAGGGGTCAAATAATGATGGGAAGCCTGCATCCTCTCATAATTTAGAAACTCAAGGAAGCCTCATGCTAGTGACAAATGCTACTGTCTGTAAATGCCTTGCTTCTTCCACCTCTTCTGAGTTACAAGGAGAGACACTCATTCAACATGGCACCACATCTGATGTGGCAGCGCCAGCACTGAAGAAGTCCAAAGCCTTAGATTTTCCACAAGAAGGTGCTGAAGGACAAACTGCTGCTGCTTTTGAAAACGTGGAAACTTGCCCTGTCATGGAAGAACCTTCAGATGCAGAAATGATTGATGCTACCGAGAAGGATGACGTGGAGACGGTTGGGGAGCAGGATGAGGAGCCAAAGATAGGTGGCACAAATCAAATCGAGTTGCAGAATGAGAGCAATGATTTTTTGGAGGATATAGGTTATAAGCAGAATGAATCAGAGGGGATCTTTGATGATGAGACCAAGGAAGTTGCTGCTGAGCAGGACATATCAGGAAGTGAACGAGAAGAGGGAGAGCTGGTTCCCGACTTCGCAGATGTTGAAAGTGGTGGTAATATGTCTAGCCTAATGGAGAGCCAAGAAATTGGAGAAAACCAGACTGAGCCTACTGTGAGTTCACCTCCTGTAGTTGCTGATGAGGAAGGTCTAGTTTCTGCTACCATGGACTCTGGAGACACTAGTTCTCCCCATGTTCTGGTTGATGAAGCTGATGTGATGGGAGCAAATGCTGATGAGGGTGCAGCAGACGATTCCAATGAAGGTAACAGCTCGGTTGCAATGGAAGCGGATCAGAACCTTGAAGCTCTACCTCTTCTAGATCCTACTAGTGAGAGAAGATCAACAGGTACTGGTGCAGAAGGTGGTGTCTCGAAACAAAGTAGTCCCCCAAGTGTCGCAGAAGAAACTCAAGAAGCAAACCAGTTATCCCAGTAGTCCCCCAAGTGTTCCTTCTTCTCTGATTAGAGGTCGTGGAACAGCAGCTCGTGGTCGTGGTGGGCAGGGTGGTGGTCGTGGACAGAGCTCTGGTTGACATCGATAACCTTTGGCAACAGACGGGAATTTGAACACTTCATAATGCGTAAATTAGTTTTGAAGTATCAAGAGGTCTTGGAGTAGTATAAAGTAGGGCTGGGAAAAGGATTTTTATAGAAGTTTCCATTACTTTTTTGCCTGTAAGATTTACCTGGGAATATCAACAACTGCCTTAAAGTGAACTCATTGAGTCCCAAACAAACTTAGGAAACAAAGTTATGGCGTCTGATATTGTAGTTTAAACTTACCTTGGTTGCGTAACTGGATAGAAGATCGATGAATGTGATACGTTGGTGACACACATGGTTTTTGCGTATTGATAGTCATTATGCAGCACTTTCATATATGGAACATGAGTGCTTTTGTGAAATTTTGGTGGTTTGCATCCTTTTTTTGTTTGTGAAACACTGTTTATCAATAGAAAAGTGTCTGGATCATTAAACAAAAAGTGAGAGGAAGAATAAAGAGGCTGAGGCATTTGCAGCAGTACAGACTTTTGTGTTTGTAGTCAGTTGTGCATTTCAGTTGTCAGACTAAACTTGAATATGAACCTAATCGCTCTTCTTGAATCGCTCCAGTACGATGGTTCAGGCCTGTAAAGTTTCAGATTATGGTGATGGAAACTCCTGAGTATTCTAATGTAGTAACATGGTAGTTTGGGTGCTGTGTTCTGGTGCATTTCTATTTTCGAACCTTAGAAGTGATGGTAATCCTATGATTGGGGACTAGATGGGTTATATTATGTTGTTATTGCTGTTGAGAAGTGATGGTAATCCTACCGTTAAAAATATTAGGTAAAATGTATTTTATGACCCAAAAAAAAAATTGGGACCCATTTTTGTGTGTTAAAACTTAACAGTGTTAATTTAGAAACTGATTAAATGTTTATTTCCATAGTGCAGTTAAACTTTGTTACTTTGTTCTAAAATTGATTAATTGTGTGTTTCATTCTCTACTTCTCACACTTCTCAACTATTTCTCTTCTTGTTCCCACAAAGGCTTTAAGTAACAGTTTCGGGGCACGTAACGGGGATTAGTGTAGTGGTCATGAATTTCTCCAATTTCAAAGAAAAAAGAAGAGAAATGTTGAATTCACCCATAACTGTCGAGTATTGGCTGTAACGGCCGTGAATTGGTCTAAGAATTCGGAAACGGACTAGTAACATTGCGGGAACTTGCCAAGATTTTCCCATGTTTAATCGAAATGCGCGTAAGTTGGCTCGAACATGCCTAGTAAACAAAAACCGTGAATTGGTCTATGAATTCGGAACGGACTAGTTACATTGCGGGAACTTGCCAAGATTTTCCCATGTTTAATCGAAATGCGCGTAAGTTGGCCCGGACATGCCTAGTAAACAAAAAAAGTTGGCCTAGACACCTATGTTATTAAGAAAAAACAAACCAGCATTTTATTGGTCATCTATGAATCAAGTGAAGGGGTTTGCACAATCATCTTTGACCTCTTGTCGTGTCATGGGAAGGTGATTGATTGTGAAGCAGATAAAGATGAAAGGAAACAAGTGGTAACACTTGTAGACCAGATTGTTTTTCTTAAATTTTTTTTTTTTTTTGCCAAGTAGTTAGGGACAAGTGTAGGACTTGCCAAAATTGTTTCTTAAGACTGAAAATGCAATGCTACTGATTTTGTCACTCCCTTTTTTGTTAACTCTACTCCCATGTAAATGTATTTTTGTACAAAAATACACTTGCAGGGGAGTGGAGTTAACAAAAAAAGGGTGCAAAAATACACTTGCAGGGGAGTAACGTTAACAAAAAAGGGAGTGGCAAAATCATTTCCCAAATGCAATTCACTTTCACCTCGTATATATTATAAATAAGACACTCTTGAAGCCGACCAAAAAGTTTTTTAGATTCTTGGTTGTCGCGTAACTCTCATCTGCGTGCCATCAATTTTTGTGTTGAACAATGTTCGAAGGTTTTTTTTTTTTTTCCTTTTCTAATTTTAGCACAATTTTTCGATAGTGAACAATGAGATTAATTTCCGAAATAATCCATATATGGAGTCAAGTTAACTTATTGGCTGACACATCATAATATATGCATTTAAAAAGAATCCCCTTATGGCCGGTTCCGCTCACAAAATAGTTGACACAAGTTTTTTGTGGGACCCATTTTGGAGTCCCACTCAAATGATCGACCGTTCAATTTGTTTAAAACGTTTTTTTAAAGGTTTCTGTAAAAAATTGGAGTAACTCATTCGGATATCGGAAATTGTTTGATCTGTTCATTCAATTGGTTCCAGTCAAATTTGACAGCATAAAATTGAATGAGCTAATCAAGTCCTTACCGATATCCGAATGAGTTGATTTTTTACGGGACTCTTTAAAAACATGTTTTAAACAAATTGAACGACTCTAATTATTCGTGTGGGGCTCCAATTAGTGTTGTGTCAAATATTTTGTGAGCGAAACCTGCCCATATATATATATATATATATATATATATATATATATTACTCCTTCACTACCTAGTGTGTGATGATTAGCTAGATCCTTATAAAATGCAATATATATTAAGTGAAATTTTGGGTATTTGCATCTTTTTTGTTTGCGAGACAATAGTATTCATTGAAATTCTCTTTTTGTTGTGATTTGAAGGACTTAGATTAAGTTCATCACTGTACTGAAAATATCCCCTAACATAGTGTTATGAACTAATTTTCTTAATTAAATGGCATGCTTCTTTTAATAAGAGATACCTTCGCCCTTTGCAAACAAAAACAAACTAAACCCCCAACGGATGATCCTAAGGGCCTGCTTTTGAACTATGGAGTGACCTGAAAAGTGAGACGATCTAGTAACAATTTCTCAACCAAAACCTATGTTGTTCGGCAGCTATTTCTCACAAGGGATACAAACAAAAGAAAACAATAACAAGAAACTAATAACATCTGTTTGAGCCGAATACCAATAACTTTGGCAAACTTTTTTTTTTTTTTTTTTGGCATCAAAGAAGAACATCATATATATAAATGAGAAGAAATATTACAAGGGTTTAACAATTATAAAACATAACACAACTGTGCTATCACCTAAGATAGAGGACGCCGACGACATGCCAAGGTATGTAAGCCTAAGGAGTGTCTGCCAAGTTATTGGTATTCAGCAGACACTCTGCATATATCCCTTTTCCAGGCACAAATTCGTTCATGATGGACAACATACTTGATCATGCTAATAATTACAGAAAATAAAAAATAAATTATGAAGCAAGGATAATGGATCCCAAAAATATATATCAGGATTTGTATGACTGTACAATTCCCTTGGATGAAGACAATGTTTTTTTCCTGTGTCAATCTGACACTTGAGTTTTCTTGGTCGAACTGTTTTCCTAGCGCCAAAATACTGAAGGCCACCAAACTGGTCATCACAGTGAAAGAAATGTCCACTGCTGTCGTTTCATCTCAATCATCAATATCTTGAACCCAAGCTAAATCTGCCAGCGAAGTGTTCATGACAGTTACATTGAATTCCCAATGCAAAGAACAGGAAGCAACATCCTTGTCTAATCAGTATATTTCAACATAGAACCAACAAAGCTTGTGCAAGTTGCAATGTCCTTTTATCATAAATCTATGATTCTCTGTTAAGAGTACCCATTTATGCGGCATCAATACAAGCAATGAAGCAAACAAACATAGATGCACGGGAGCATGAAAAGGTTTTAAGTTATTAATTTTACCATGCCTACACCTTTTAATATTATTTTTTTAAATCACAAAAATAACAAGAAGCGATGGGCAGTAAATAAGTGACTCGGGAAAATGGAAGTAGAAGAAGAAAGAATGTGAAATGAGAGAAGTGAAGAGGGTGATGTGGAATTGTGTGAAATTTTTTTTATTTTATAGAAAAAGAGGTACGGCCAACACTTCTTTAGTATATATTTTGTATGTGCGCAAACAAGATTTGTAGTTTTTAATTTTCCTCTGTGAATAAAACCAAACGGCACAATTTATAACTACGATACAAATACGAGTTAATAAGCTAGGCGACATTTGTTCATCTACATGCACGAGAATAAGAGAGTATCAAACCTTGAAGTACGGACTCAACTGCAGCATTTGGGATAAGAAGCCCAACAATGCGCTGATTTTCAGTTGTAGTCTCTATGCGCACAACTCGAAGTCGTTTATGACTTTGGCGGGCCTGAAAAGGATGTTATATGATAGTCGACTGTTATACTTAGCCAGGATGAATACAGCTTTTTCCAATGACCTATTAAGCTTATCTTATTAAAGTCCAAGGCGATATCCGAACTAGAATGATATCAACAGAAACAATAGGTGGATAATTTCCGTAGTTTTTATATGTAACAATCACTAAGAAGCACCAATGGGGCATCCCATGTACCCAATATCGTAAAAAGGAGAAATATCAGTATGCATGATTTGATCTACTTGTAAATAAAATCCAAAAGAGTTTCAAGGGAGAGATTTACTACCTGTAGGGGATGGGACTGGACTCACAATCATGTGAGCCCTCAAATATCATGTTCGGAGCAGCAAAATTATGGGGGTTATTGGACTATATTAGTCCCCTAAACATAGAACTGGCTCAAAAACCCCAAATACAAGGAGATTGAAGATCACAATAAAAACCAGATTGACCTAAAGGACACGAATTCATTGACAATTACTTTGCAAGGTTCTATGAGGCTACTCTTCTTTTTTCCAATTGAGCAGCACTCCCACATGAACGACAATTGTTGTAGAGGTTTCCACAGAAAAAGCCCTTGGTTCTGACAAATGGATTCCAATTACAGTTACCTAGGAGCATATACTGGTTAGGTTCTCCCTCCCTTATTTACCTCCTCCCAATGTAAAATAACTAACACACTAACAAAATAAAAACTGTACTAGAAGCCTTGTTAACTTTGAGGTAGTTTCGTAAGTAGGAATACTAGATTTTTTCACCTCAAAATTGAAGCCAATTTAATCACCCAATCAAAAGGCAACAGAAAAAAGAATCTAGTGTGTGGAATTCATGAACCACATCACAAACGAATGAAGCAGAATATGAGACCAAGTTACCTGCTTAGCAAGGGCCCTCTCAATAGTTCCCCAAACAGGAAGAATCAGACCACCCAGAATATTTACCTCCTGTAGTCTTCTGCCAACCGTACAGAAGCTACCAATCTTACACTTGGGGCCATGCATGCACTGCATGTCAAGGAAATTGTGAGCTATGAAAAATTTAAATGAAGGTAACATAAGCAATACGGCATAGTTACCTCACAACAATAAATGAAACAGTTTGCGATCAAATGGACAGATATATAGATGACTAACAAATATTTGAGAGCTTAGACTCTGTATCCCTTTTAGGATTTCTCTCTCAATCAATTAACCATTTGATTTGGTTGCATCAATTCCAGTCTGGCTTGATCATGACATGATGATCCATCTAATCCTTATTACTTTTCCTGCCCATATAGTTATATAAAATGAAACCCCGGTGATTGTGTGATTGTGTTGCATTTATGGTTACAAAATTAAAAATCCATGTGCTATTGCAATGGCTTCTCATATGAGGCGACCTCCTTGGAGATATAATTCTTATTTAAGGTTACCTTTTGATCAAAAAGAAAAATATTCACAGTTACCTGCTTAGATGAAACCTCGTATTCATCTTCCCAGCCACTACGAGCTTTCTCTAATTCTGAAATTCTTCTGTACTTGTTTTTAAGTTCTGCTAGAGGCATCTCCCTGGAGATTGAATGGGAAACTCAGTGAAAAGGGAGCTCCAGGAACTGAAAACCTTAACCACAAGTTTTCATACCTTAGTGCCTCCCCCACAGCAGGACGGACTATCTTATACAACCCAGAGGCAGAACTGAGCACAACTCGCGGAAGAAACATTAGAATAGTAAGTCAGATAGGCATTGATTCTAGAGATAAATGACATCGAAAACGAGTTAATATTTCAACACCTTTTAAGAAACAAAGAGCCAAAAATTGGATAAACCTAAAAGAGCAGCACACAAATCATCAGTAAAGAAAGAGAAATTCAATATATCCATGCGATCTTAAATAACCAGCACTGAAAGAACTAAGAAGCACTTTCCATGAAGGGGATTCCGGAAATCACACTTCAGCCTAAAGAGACACCTTTGAAATAGCAGCTACGCCACTTGCCAAGGCTGTAGGTTCACAATCATTAACCAAGCATGCTCTCTCTCTCTCACACACACACACACCATCCTCCAGCAGAATCTGTACGTATATAAACCCACACTAGGAAACCCAGTGAATCCACCATGAAACCGTCACTTAAGCAGACTACATAAAAGATCATATAAATAATCTTTAAGTTGATGATTAGATGCCACTACAAATGAATAAATTACAAAATAATTCTATGGGAGGACTACGAGAACAACTTCCATACCCTTCAAATGCTAGAAGAAAATGCCGCCTTCCCAGCCATTCCCTCTTAGATTCAAAGAATCCATCATTAGGTGAACCAAGTCCATCTTTTTGCTTCTCCTCAAGCAAGACAGATGCAGACTATACATAAAGACACAAGTTAGAAAATCCCTGGTCATCAGGAGAAAGAAAGAAGTAAAAAACTTTAATATATTTTATTTTGGAAAAGTGTCTAGAGCTTTTATTTATGCTTTTCCTTTTTTTCTAATTTGGATAAAGGAATACCTCCCATGTGATACCACGATCCAGAGTGAAAGTAAATAGTACAGTGGATGCACCAGACAAATGATCGACATGAACAGTCTGCAGAAAGATTGAGGTTAATTATAATTGAATACTATGGAACCAAGACGAGCTTCAGGACAAGCTTAACCTTTGGAGTCCCTTGTTGTTCGATAATGTTGGCTTTCATGTCAACAATGCCAGAATCAAAATGCCCTTCAACACGCGCATTTTGAATGAGAAGTTCAAGGATGCTAACAAATAACTCAAAGAGCCTGTGTTTCAAATGACCATTATAAGCCAAGTACCTAGATAAAGTCTATCAAATTTCAACGAGAGCATAAAGTGCAGACCTGTTTTGGATTTCAGGGGGCAGTCCCAAAAGCCGATTAAGGAAACGTCCAACATCATGCATGTCTGAATCAACTATACGACCAGAAAGCTTTCCTGAGTCCTTCCCATTTCCTGACAAAATTTCAGAAAGGGAAGTGTAGTTCCCTTAGCGAGAGACAGAAAACGGAAGAACGAAAGGGGATGGAACAAGGAGAAGGGCACAGAGAGAAACGTCTACCGGTAGGGAGAGGGAGCATACTTTAAAATAATTTACGCCTTATGTTTATAGAATGTTCCTATAATCATGACATAAATCAAATTACGGAAACTCTAATAAAGAAAATCCTACTGAATTGAGACTATCTCAACTCTCTCCAGTCTACATCTTCATGAATAGTAAGTGGGTAGCTCTCCAATTTGATGCCCGTGAGATTCATCCTCAAAGTGCAATAGAACTCGATGAAATTAGCTGGCACGTTCAATAGAACGTACCTGATACATATTGTTTGTTGATAAGATGGTAATCACAAACACAAGGGCTTAAGTTACACTTTAGGGAACATGATAGAGTCAGTATTAGGTTATCTTGGACTAAAGAAGTAAAGAAAAATATATATACTGCAGTCTGAGCAAAATGGAAACATGATGACCCGGTAACCCCTCAGGTGGCCCAACGTCAACTTGGCTCAACAATAAATAAGACTGAGGAGTGAGAAGGTTGTTACAGAAAGACAGATGAGAAGAAAAGTTCTTCAAAATGCTGCAAACGATTGGCGAAATGTTGTGCACGTTGAATGTACAAAGAATAAGCCAAAAAGACGAAGTACACTTCAAAAAATGTGAAGACAAACTAAGAAATGAAAGTTTTCACAAGGCATTAGAAGTGGAACCATGGGACAAAAAATGAGGACAAGTCAATGGAGATGTTTAGACCAAATGAAATCAACTCATACACTAGAAAAAAAACGAGTGATCCAATCCAAGTTTAGGGTGCTCCAAGAGGTAAGTCAGAAAGGCATGAGTTGAAGCCATGGGGCAGAACACGGTTGCCTTGAATATAACTGAGCATATAGAAGTTGACAGTAAAAAATACCGGGGGCAATTAACGTCGTTTGATAGTTTGATATAAATTTTTGGGGGCATTTCCTAACAGCTTAAGCTTTTAGGACAATTGATAACTTAACATGGTATCAAAGCTCGTGTTGGGAGAGGTCTTGGGTTAAAGTCTCTCTATTTGCATTTGTTACCCGTTTGTATTTTGTTTCTCCCCTCTGCATTCTACCGCAATAAGTGTGTATGTTTGCATCTCTACATGCAAGACAGAGTTGCATGTTAGGGAGGGTATTAGATAGCTTGATATACCTGTTGGGTTCATTTCCTAACACTAGAAGCTTTTGGGACTATTCGTCCATCCCGAGTACTTGGGACTTTGGCATTAAGGCTTGTAGAGTAACATATTATAAGTGTCTCAACTATTATCAAAACAAGGACAAATAGAATTCTTAACACTCATTTAAGTCAACTGCATCGGACAAGAATGCCAAAATAATTACCCCAACTTGTATCTCTAACTATGCCAACAGAAACAAGAGCAGCTTTTCCCTTGATCATAAACTCCTGAATAGTATCTGGTTTATCTGATGAACAACCTGGAGGTAGAACTGGCAAAGCATCCTGAATAAAACCTAGAATTAATTTTCATAAATCTGACAATCCACCCACAGCCCAACCCCAACCGCTTTGCGAAATGGACAGAGACTCGCTTGTCGCTTGGAACAGGGGCGAGCAAGGTAGGGACAAGAGTAAAAAGAAGCCGAGAGAGCACGTGTAGCAAAAACCTGCTCCATGATTCCTCTATACATCACCATTAGGGCCCTTTTTCCATAAGCACTGTCATAATTGTAAGCACTCAGAGATGGTCCAGCCCTGTGACACAGAGAACAGCTTTGAGGCCGATCTTGTCCTGATTTGCAACAATAGTTATCTTCTGAGTCGATAATTTACTGAACGCCAAAAATAAATACATCCAACCTGCGGTCTCCCTGCGTTAATGCTCCAAGAGATTCCAATCTCTTGGCAACAATGGATGCAAATCGGCGCTCACCCCCAAGATTAGTAAAGAGTAGCCTGTAAAGTATATAATAGAACAGACAGCAACATGATTAACTTATCAAGGATATAAGAAAAGAACACCCATATGATTTAAGTAATAATAACGTAAGCCAAGTCATCTCCTAGAGAAGGGGGAATGATTGTCTAATAATCAATCACGGACATAACCCGATATAATTTAAGCAATTAACTAGGGCTAAATATAGAAGAGGGGTCAACTAAGGCTTTGTTTGGTAGATTTCCACTCTACTGTTTTCTTGATTCTATGTACAATAAACAAGTTTTTGTTCCTTAGGTGGAAAAGAGAAACATATATATTTGGTGCATAAACTTGTTTAGAAAGCAAGTGAGAGGGTGGTTGGACTGCCGGATGAGTTACGAGAGAAAAGAAAGTCACCAAGGAGGACGCTGGAGGTAGAGGGAGTTGCTGGAGTGCTGTTGGAAATGGTGGCTGGAAGGGCAATAGACGAAGGGTCATCATAGGTAGTGGCCAGAAGTGGACAGTCAATGGTGGGGTTACACGAGGGAATGGATTCACCAGAGGAGGTGACAAAAGGGAGTTGCCAGAGGTTCGCCGCAAGTAGTGGCTGGTGACAGGAGGTGGAGGGCTGAGGAGGTCAAGCCTGATTAAGTTAGAGAAGGACCTCTTGGCCATTGTCTCAAGAGCAGCTACCGATGCGTCATTGCTTTAGCGAATCAACCGTCTATTATGATAATAGCAGGTGATGGAGGGATGTGGTGGCTAGGGGTTGTGGGGAAGGGAGGAGTGAGAGAAAACTTATTTTTGAAACCCATTTTGTGATTTCTGACATTCACCAATTTCGGAAATTTTCAGAAAGGGTTACTTAGACTGGCTCGTTGAGTTTATTAAATTTTACTATAGTTTCTTTTGATAAGCAACCATTAGCGTCACACTAATTTTGATTAAGCTATACACTATGGTAACTGCTCTTACCCAATAACACAACATAAAAAATAATAATAAATAAATAAAAGAAAGGCTACATATTTACAATGAATAGGACTAGGATGCCAATTCAACCTATACTCAGGTGCAGAAGCTTGATTTGACCGATGTGTTCTTCCAAATTGTTGAATAGCTCGGTCTGCACTCCAAGGTAATTCCAGAGTTAAATGGACTCTTCTTTTCTGGCATCAGAACAACCACCACAACAAAAAGTTAATTTGCAGGAATTGAAAAATGAGCCAATTTTAAAACCCATTGTGTACCAAAAGGTCCAAAACATATTTTGAGAGCTTTCTCTCAATACATCATCAGTGCCCAGAAGCATTCAGCAATAGCTACCATGATCAAATCAGGCAATGACAATCTCAAATAAAACCACAAAAATAGGTATACCTGATTTACTGCCCTTCGGTCTGCTTGCAAAGAGACACCAGCTGATCCAGCTTCAGAAATGATAGCAACCAGCTTCTTACCGTCCATGAAGAGCTGCTTCTCATGCATATTGACCATTTCCATGGTCACATCCTTGCTAAAGTAGCAGAGGAAGTTCTGTTTTAGCAACACCAAGAGCTAATCAAGGGTTATACAAAGAAAAATTGTCCAAACTCACGTGTTCCGCGCCTGATAAGTAACACCTTTTCCACCAGAGGCTCTAACAAGCATGCCTCGCCTCCCTGTAATTTCTGCAACTTTATCAGGGCCCCCAAGCTGCACAAACATCACAGGTAATTAACATAAATAACTTGAGAACATATTCATAAAATACACAAGTAAACCAAAAGCTTTTGCCGGAATTCCTAGCATATTCAAAGTGTTGTAAAAAAACACTTCCATGTCCTAGACTTCCCCTCTTCATCTTCCAGCTCTCTTTCTCCTCATTCTTCCCCTTTTCTATCATTTCTTTGAGTCTCTTCCTATTCCCCCACAAAAATATTGTTCCCTCCAACGATATCACATTGTTATCACAATTTGCATGAATAAAATTATTTTTTTCACTAAATAAATAAATAAAAACACTTCCATGTCCTTGACTTCCCCTCTTCATCTTCCAGCTCTCTCTCTTCATTCTTCCTCTTTTCTATTACTTCTTCGAGTCTCTTGCTATTCCCCCACAAAAATATTGCTCCCTCCTACGATATCACATTGTTATCACATTTTGCATGAGTAAAATTATATTTTTTAACTAAATAAATAGTGAAATAGATACGTGATAAGCATTGGTATAAATATTACTCCCTCTGTCCCTTTTTTAGAGTCCATTATTTTAGGCTATCCCTTCATAAGTGTCCATTTTGCAAAGTTAGTAGATAAAAGTTGGTACATTTTTCATTTTGCCCCTAAAATTAGATTTCAGTCTAAAAAGTTAGCGAGTAAAAGAGTAATGATGATGTCTCCATAGATGGTAAGTAGGGAAATTTATAACTTTTAGAGTGTAATCATGATGTCTCCATTTAAAACCCCTTTTACAAAAGAATAATATTTTAAGACTATAATAGACTTCAGCAGTAGATTCTTTGAAGAGTCCGAAATTAGAAACTATGAATATGCAATTAAACTAGCTACTTATTCTAAGCATTATATAGTTTACTTGCTTCAATAGTACGAAAACAACAATATATGATAAGTCAAGTAGTCAACTTTTATGAGGGTTTTATTTTGTCTTTTTGAAAAGCTGACCTAATCACTTTTAGTTAGGTCCAAGACTCACTTTAGTTAGTAATATGTCTACCAACTAGATGCTTGAGAACTCAACCTATTTTGTTCAAAACCCGTATTTCATAGTGATTCGTAAAACGAGTTTGGAATGTTAAGACATGCAATTATAGAGTGACAAGTTGTTCATATCGATTTTTTATGAGAATATAAGTTGAATTTAAAACTATTTAAAAGTTTTTTTATTTTACTGTATATTTGATTCATCCTTTGAAAGTGCACTTTTACTATTGCATTTAAGTTTCAAACATTACTCATTCTAAAAATGTACCGTACTCGCAAAGAAACTCTAAACATCACCTGTGCATCGCACATGTAAAATGCTAGTTTGTGGCAAGGCATAACTAAAATAAACTACTCTTATTAGTACATACAAGTCAAATGATAACTAGAAAGGAGGGACCAGCTATCCTTCTGCAGGTACCTGATCAATAATGTCATCCAATGGATTGTTGGGAAGATCTAAAGAACGAATTATCTCAAGAATTTTCAACTTGCGCTCCATTGCTCCTTCATACCTATCCCCATGTGAAAATAAACCAAGTTAAATTCTAACGGTAATATTATATTAAGAGAAAAAATATGTCGTCAACTCTGCAAGCCAACCATAGATATGGAACATTTCACCACATAAAAAATGAGAAACCACAACAGTTTTAAAGGAAAGGACCTTCTACCTTTTCACAAAAAAAGACCCTGACTAAGTTAAGCAAAAAACCACTTCCATCTATTATTCATCAATGTTTGCTTTCCGAATACGACCGACCACGCTTTGACCCTTCCTTCGTTTTATGCTCTTCAGGTATAAATATTAAATATACCTTCTTGTTCAAAGTGATGTATAAATCTACCTTACTACCCTCAAGCAAATTACATTAGTATCCTAGCCTCCAAGGGTAACCAGTTAGAATACCGTACCGGTTAGAGTACTGGTGAGATACCGGGTACTATTTCGGACTAATCGCCATTATTGTTATTTTTTCACCTCGAAAAGTGTACATTTACCTAAAAGGAAATAAAACTAAAAAATACATGGGGACCGTCCGGTACCAATAGGTGTTTGAGCCGAAAAAGAATTACAATTCTAAGGTACCGAATTTGCTAAAAAGTGGTACATAATGGCTGGTATGGTACCGGAATCAAATCACTGGTTATGGTACAGGATTCAAATCACTGCTTATAACTCTCCAAAATGCTACAGCCAGTCGCTACTGAATCCAAATAAAAGGGAAAGTACAACCAGGTCATAGAAGTGGTTTCTATCACTAATCTGCAAATTGTCATCGCAGTGCTTCATACATCTATGCAGGGGCAGCTGTGGAAGTGACGCTGGTTATGTAATGAGAAAGTGCATTTCCTAGGGAGATCGTTTGGGTTACCAAGTGCAGAAATGTGGAATACATGAAACTTCCCAACCTTGCAATCAAATATTTGAAAATATAGAACAGAGCCACTAAGATAAAGTATATTTGTTTTGAAGCTAATCAAAAGCCAGGATTTAATGTATTCAAACTAGAACTCCAAATTGTTGAATCAAGAGCTAGTAATCTCCACCCCCAGCAAGTTTGTTAGATTGATACATCCAGTCTTGAATTGACACAACATTGGAAAAGTTACAAAGTAAACCCCAGGGTCTGACCCTGTTACTTATTCAACTCTATATGTTACCTTTATCACAATCAAACCATACGGCTTCAAATTGTTGTTGATATCAATTTCGAACCCTCCTACATCTAATTACATTGACTAATGGAAGATATTTTATGCAACTAGGTGGCACTTTCTCTTTGGCCTCTTTCTACCCAACTCTCTTATTCTCCACTTGCAGCACAACACTCTCTCCTCTTCTTTTGTTTTACTCTCTTCTTTCCTTCTATCTACTCCCCGCACAACCACCAACACCAGATCCTCTACCATGTGAACTTCCCATGTGCCACCACCTACAGATACTCCGACTCCAAACTCAGACCAATCTCTTTTCACTGATCCGCCGCAACCAGCACTCACAAGCAGCTCCTTAGCCCCAAATCCCACCCATTGAAAACACACCCAACGACCCAAAATCAAGAATGGGCATTAAAGAACACTAGAATTACAGAACTTGAACACCGAAATTGAACCCAAAGTTGAATGCCAGAAAATTGAACAAAAGCAGCTTAAACCAAATCAGAATCGGAAAATTGCACACCACAATGAATATCAAAATCAGTGAGGCAGTAAGGGGTCATGGGCACCAGCAAACAAAAAACCTGCTATTCTCTAATTTTCATTGACACCAGTTGGAGGGGTGATGCCAGATTTTTTTGTGGCAGTGCTAGGGGGTGAAGGTTGTGGAGGATTGGAGGCTTTGGGGATGGAAATAATTAAATAAGGCTATCGGCAGATCTAGACAGACAGAAGTGGTGTTGGTTAAGGTTGGGAGGCTTTGAGTTGAGAGAGAGAGAGAGAGAGTGGTGTGAAGTTTGAAGGTTGTGGGTTCTCTTGTGCAGGTTTGTCTTGAAGGGCCACCAACTGTGGGAGAAAAGGAAAGAGATGAGAAAGAAAGAAAGTATGGTGGTGGCTACAGAGGAGAGGGAGGTGTAAATTGAAAATAATACCCACTCCATCAGTGGATCTAAACGTATACAGACAAATGGCTCAGATTAATCCAATCATAAGTCTACGTTCAATGAGAGAAATCAGAAACTTGGAGTGTAATTTGCTGCTAGGGTCAAACCAAACGGGTTCTTATGGCGCATTCTACCGAAAAGATTTAAGGGAGAAAAGAAATTCTATGTTGAGATATCAAAACCTCTTCAACAGTTCAGCTACATAGGCTTGTTTTGCATGGAGATATTCATCAGTTTTTTCCTTGCACGAATGACAGGACCAATCAACAGCTACTGCATCTACTACAGGTGGAACTAAACAAGCAGGATGTACCAGTTGACCGCAACAGGAACATTTGAGCAATTTCTTTCTTTCCTACATTGAAAAAAATACGAGATAGTAACAGAATGCAGGCATTCAAACACTGAATAATGTCAAGGAACAGGGGAAGGGAAAGGGCAGAAAGAGAAGGAATAAATACCTCTTCAGAATTGCATATCTCACAGATCTGAAACTCATCATCAGATTCGGTAGATTCATTTCCAGAATCAGCTGCATAGATCGAAAGGATATTTAGAAAAAGAAAGAGCCATAGCCAACAAATGTGCTCAACTAGAAGAGACAAAATTCCCTCATATTCCCTACAATTAATATAGATCTTTTAAGCAAACCCACCCAGGCCCCAGCAGCAATACGTCCTAAGAAACTATATATTTTGAACTAAACCATCCCACAATTACATCGCATATGACGAAAGCACTGACGCAATATCATTCAGAGTAAGGGATTTAGATTAACTAAGGAAATGAAAGAAAGACTGTCATTCACGCAATCAGTATCTTATGGTCACTTCCGCTTCTAAGAAACTTACTTTCAGATTCGTCCTCGCTTTCAGCATCGCTTGCAGCTCTCCACTTAGCAACTTTCCTAACTCTGCCTTTAAATGAAACACCAGGTGTTGCTAAATGCCTTTTTCGTTGAAGCTCCTTGACACTTTCCTCACCTATAACAAAACTGGCCAGTGAACTTTAAGCAAAGAGATTTCACCATAGACATTTCAGCATAGACGACCCAGTATAGAAACATATAAACCTGGAAGGACCTCAGGTTTTTCAGGTAAAGGATAATTTTCTTCAACAAATTTAAGCAACAGCTCACGAGGCCCCGAAATAAAATCATCAAGTTCAAGACCCTATGGAAGAGATAAGATTCATTATCCAAAAGGACAAAAATAAATCATCAATAACAGAAAAGCAAACGAACATATGAAATGAGATTAAACATTTTCCTTCGTTGTACTCAAAAGAAAAAAGGATACAAAAAATGCAGGAAAAAGAATCTCACATATTTCGTCACAGCTTCCTCGGTCCGTGCCTCTCCAGTACTCTGAAGGCCAATGACCACACACTTATTTTCCACTAATGCTTTTGTGGCAAGTCTTACAACAGCGGGCACCTTAGCTGACATACACATGTGTCTAAAGAAACGCTGCAATAGCATTGTCAAAAAGGAAAAAATGAAAAGATATGAAACATATTTGAGAAAACCTGAATGCAAAAATTTTAGAAATGATACTTTTTGGAGACACTATATTCAAATGGATAATCGCCATATAGATAATCTTAAACATTTGAACCTGATGGTTCGCCCAGTATAAGCGCCATAGCTGACTAGAATTAGGCTTCTCAGTCGAAAGAAATGCACTTGCTGATAGTAATTCCACCCGCAACTCTGCCCAGAACTCTGCAGCTTTTATATACATTTCCTGGCAACATAGGGTTAACAGGTTTTGAACAAAATCCAACGAATGTACTCCATGTGAGTAAAATAACTGATCCCCATAGATATAAGAAAGGCATCGACGAGATACGATTTCTGAAACCTACTAACCAAACGTATAACTGAAACAAAACTCTCTGCCCATCCACACTAAGAGATCTAGATTGAGCTCAGTTGCCCGAAGCAAGAGCAGGAAACTAGAAGATATAGAAGAATTTATTAATTTAAGGTTGAGAGCATCTATGGGAGCCCATGTGTAAAAATAATTTTATATATATATATATATATGGGCAAGTGGCCCTTGACAAAGCTCAATGGAGGAAACAGATTCATGCAGTCGACCCCAAGTGATTGGGACGTAAGGCTCGGTTTGTTTGGTTTGGTTTGGTTAGGGGCAAAAATATAAGTCTTTTATTATTTTCTTGTTAGTTCTTCTGTAAATGTTAATGCTTAAACAAATATAAGTAATTAAAGTCAACTTTAATTTTTCCAAAACTAAAGTAACTATTATATTTATAGCAACTACTTGAATTAATGTTTTCTAGTATCTTATCGTTGCTACATATTCTCTCTTGCTTGATAGCTCATCATTTGTTTCTTTTGGAATTCATGCCTAAGAGATTCTATCCTAGTTGGGAATGTGATTCTTTCTCTATGGGAAGAAAGTTTCTTCGAGATTGTGACTTGGGAGCTCATGAGTGAGGTTCCAAGCTTATTTGCCATCCCAACAGGAGGATACTGAGCGAACATGGAAGATTTTGAGATAAATGAGCTCCCATGCAAATCAATTACTCTATCCTGAAAAGAATTGCTAAATCCTAAGCTTGCTCTAGTTTTTTCCTGAGCATGCTTGCTCATAATTATAGCATGCACAAAGAATTAAACTCAATAAGGAGTCTTCGTAAACATGTACTTAGATAATAGACCAAGCAAACCCTTATGCTTTAGAAGAAGATTATATCCTCACAAACGTTCTTTAAACCTTCGTCACCACACTTGCAGAAAAATCTATATTCAACTTATCAATCCTGTGGTTCACGTCCAACGGTACTCCATCTTTCCCTCATCCAATACTTCAACATCTTTCCCCAGATCAGAGACCAAAAATATTTCTTCCATGGGATTGCCCACCAATGGGAACCCCAAATACTTAATTGGTAAAGACTCAAGGGGACAGCCAATAATGTCCTTTGGAAAAGTTTTCCCAAACTATTTTCCCAAAAAATGCAAATATCCTAGGGGCTTACAAACCATGGAACACCTCTTAACATTTTCCTGAGGAGAAAATATAACTGGACTTAATGCTTCTATAGTGTAACTTAGCTCCAATGGTTTTCCTTGCAATTTACAGAGCAATCTGCTGGCATACCACAATTTAGGGCATGCAGCGTACCACCTTCCCTTTCAAATTCCTCGATCATTCTGATCTCGTTTTTTAGGCAACATAGATACCAACAATGGAAGCTCTATTTTTTATCAGAGAAAGTCAATATTGTTAGAATAGTTAGATTAGCACCTTGGAATACGAGTTGAACTCCTAACTTCCTTTCTCCTAGCACCTAAGTGCACTCCTGATGCCTTTTGGCCAGATGCCTCTTGGCAACAATGGCAACTTAGTCAAATAAATCTTCGACTTTGTGATCATCTCAATCATTCTTAAATTAAAAACTTAACCATGTTATTCTCCTTACCAAAAGCGAAAAGAGGATAACCAAAGAGAAGAATCGGTATCATCTTCCAACAGCAAGCGGGATACTGTATAGTGGTATAGCTGCATGCACATACCTACACACTCGTGTGTGTGTGGACTGTGGAGATATATCCAACAGCAAGTGGGATACTGTATAGTTGTATGCACATACCTACACACTCATATATCTGTGTGTGTGGATATATATATAAGGGCCAATTCCAGGGACACAAACTTAAACATAAGTTTTGACACTCCATCTAAACCCTTGAAATGGAGGGCTGAGATTAAAAAGCATAAATGGCCCCTTCTCTCTCCTCTCTTCCCATCCCACCTAATCTCTTCCTCTCCCCTTCCCCACAATGGCACTCCACCTCTGGCAACCCCACTCTCCGGCGACCCAACCTCCGTCGAGCCCCTTATCTGGGGACCCCATCTCCATCGATCCCCATCTCTGACAACCCGTTCCCTTCACAGGCACCCTACGAACCACTACATGGATTTTCTTGATTTATAGTTGAAAATCTAATAAAATTGCACAAAATATATACAAATTCTACTTGTAAGAAAAAAGCTGTAAATTGCTAGGTCAAACAAAATTGCACGAAATCTAGCAAAAGCAATGGAATAAAAAATTAGTAGTTCAAGTTCAATATTATACCACCTCTATCCCTAAACAAGGCTTCAACTATAATTCAAGAAAATCCATGAGATGCAACTAGAAGGGAACGGGTGTCAAGGACGTGTGAAGGGAATAAACGTGTACACAGCTTTTGGGTTTATTTTTTGAATTAGATAGGATGCGTTTAGACTATTGATTGAGGTTCAAATGCGTTTAGGATGAAGTTGCAGAAATGAATGAGTCCCCAGAGATGGGGCTCGACGGAGATGGGGTAAGGGGTTCGATGGAGGTCTAGTTGCCGGATGTGGGGTGTCAGAGTTGGGAAGGGGAGAGGAAAAGATTAGGTGAGACGGGAAGGGAGGAGAGAGAGGGTACACTTTTATGATCTAATCTCAGCCCCCCATTTCAAGGGTTAAGATGGAGTGTCAAAACGGCGGAGAGAGGCCGGGGGCCCACTCAATATTTTTTTTTTTTAGTCTTGCAAAAAAAAAAATTTTAATATTTTTTTCCAAGTATTATTCTAGATTTCTTGTTAATCACTCTCATATATTTTGTACATCATTTCATTCTCAACTTTTCATTTCAAAATTAGAACAATTTTATTACACTGGCGACATGAGATGTCTAAGGAAAAACATAGCCACCGGTTACGATTTGAAACTTTCTAATACATGTCCAAAATTTTATAAGTGGCTAAACCATGGGCTATAAACAGTATACTTTAGCAATTGTTTAGAATGTTTACGATAGTCTTGTTTCTTTTTCTCTGTTGATAGAACCCACAACGCAATTCAAATTTGGAGATTTTGGAATAAAATTTGAAGAAAAGATACTCTTTCTAATAATAATTACATTTTAGTTCCTGTATTAAATTGTTCTTAGACTTGATCCGCTTAAACAATTCAAGCAATTGGTTTGTATTGTAAGTGACTTTCTTAATAAATATGTTGGGTTTTTTTAATTATTTTTAGAGATTTTTATTATTATTCTAGGAATATTGCTTATCACAATTTTTTATTGAAGTGTATTAAAAGGTGCCCCCACTAGTCATGTTTTCTGGCTACGCCACTGTGATAAGGGCTGCTCTTTCCTTGTAGCTAGGTTCTCGTAAGCGTGATACTAAAATGGAGAGTTATTTTTTTCTTGCAACATAGTGGAGCAAACGAAGTGCGTCATACCATCATTTTGGCCTCTAATGGTGCTTCAATGACTTCAAACTCCACCCCTTCATAGCTAAGCGTACGACATACATACATTCCCCTGGAAAGCTAACGGTAACAGTTAGATTGATAGTACTTAAACAAAATCAGTGCATATGAATAGTATAACCCCGGACCTTGCTTTCATGTCCATGGCCACAAGTTCTAGTGCTCCAACACCTCCTTTTTCAAGAGCACCTAAAATAGAAAAATATCAATTTCTATATCATTCTACATAAAACAAGTGCAGTACAAAATGGTCATATGACAACTCACACATATACATCAGAGAACAACAATTTTTAGAAAATGCAATAACCAAAGTAGAATTTCTACTTGATACCACAAAGAATATATCAAGTGAGTATTTATTATGAAAGAAAGATTCACAAACCACCAGATCTTTATTAGGTAGTATCACATTTCAAACTACTACCAAATTTTCTCCTCTCCCCAATATCTGCACAAGCTTAGCATAGCTCGTATTGCATCATGTTGATGTCATTTAAGTGATTTATATATGTCTGCAGTGTAATGAGTCTTCCCACAGTTTTAAAGGTCCTTCCATTGAGATTCTAGAGGAGCAAAAGTGGTAATGAAGTGTTTTAGCTAAACATGTGAGAAGATTAAAGGACAAATCAATCAAGTTAACTATTGGTTTTTTTCCCATTACTGATCAGGAAGACCCGTATAACAGCTCCAGTTATGCTATCATTCACCATCCTGAATGCAACATTTAATTTGTTCCAAGGAAATTGAAGATTAGGGACCAGAATTGTTACAAAAGAAGAAAACATCTCCATTAAGGATTCAGAAGCAAAAAATACCAGTAATAGACAGGAGACAGTGTGTATGATCAAAAAAAAAAAAAACAGGAGACAGTGTACATCATAGTACCAGCTAACAAGAATCAGACCTAAAAATTCATGGAAATTAGAGAAACACGTTCCAGCTCCCCAAAGACCAAGCCGAACCATATAACCCAAATTGCGGGGTTCTGATGCACCAGTTGCTGAGCAATAAATAACACGAGCTTGGGGAAGTCGAGCCTGTAATGCAAAATATTGGGAAAAAAAACAATTAGGTAGTGGGTAGTAAACTGTGCAAAGCTAATGCGGAAATTGTAGAATTGGTTCACTGAAACAATATGAACAGAGCATTTAGCAATAAACCAAGTTGGTAATAGAAGCATGAGCAATCATGCACGTTCCTACATATCTGTGGATGCACATAAACACTTGCAAGTGAGTTTCACAAAATCAGAAAACGTTGAAGCATGGGACATGAGAACTACGATAGCAACTCAGAGCATGAATGTGTGTGTGTCTGACAGACCAAATAATGAACCAAGAAGCACAAAAATTACAAGGAATGACATAGCATCCTCCACAATACATTAGAAATAAGGTGTCCCAGTACCAAGACATATAAAAGCCAAAACACGTCAACAACAAAAATCCGAAAGGGAAATCAATCAACCTTAGCAGACCCAACCTTCATTGTCCAAAAAAAGTCACAAAACTATATGTTAGCAACCCTTATTCCGGTCAAAGTGTTTCTGGGAGAACACATTATGGCATTAAGCAACTGTTGACCAAATTCAGGATACCAACAGAAAGCAACCGTTTGTAGTTATACACAGGTGCCAAGTGTAAATACGAAATCTAGGTGCTAAGTATGCAACCCAAAAATCAAGAGCTGTAACACCGTCTTAATACAAACAAACAGATAATTGTACATACGTAGACAAGTTTCTGAACATATGTATTCTGTAGTTCTACATGTGATTACATAAACTTAATATTCCACCTTAGCATCGCTTGTTAATGTTCTCATCATTTATACACTTCGAATTCATAACATTGGTGAAATGGGCGGGGCCACAAAGTTTCGTAAGTGGAGTTAGAAGTGCAAAATCCCTTGAAGTTCTATGAGGAACTATATATAATATCAAGAAACGGAGATAGCTAAAAGCAGGAAGGAAAAAAAAAGTAGGAAGGATCCTTTATAAATCAGTATGACTGACAAGGAGTGGCCAAGCTATTAGACACAATATTAAAATGATTCGAACTTTCAATTTTTACTGCTTCCTTGGATTTACTTTTTCCTGCATGTCTTTCAAACTGCATCATTCATTCATTATACAGAAAGAGTTGAAGCAAAACTTCAATTAACAATCACAAACAAGTAAGTTTTTACACAGAAACAAGAACTAGAAGCTATTGGCCACTCTAATTCTTTGAATTCCCAAAACCCTTAAAAGCTCTGAGATGTCAAAATTCCCGTAAAAGAAAAAAAAAAGGATCAGTGATAATACTACACAAATCAGGCAAGTTAAGGGTATGGTAATTGATAAGCCCTAGAAAGTATACAATGGGGCTTATCTCTCTTATTTTGTCACACATACACACACAGCTTGCTTGATTTGAATGATATTGTGCAAAAGGTGTGTTTTTGGCATTTTCACGTAAATCGTGTTAATAAGGCGTGTTTGAACGCTATGGATAGTCCGGAGAGTGTCCAAGACCCCAAGGCCACATGGTACCCCGTGGCTGAGCTCAACAAGTCATTGGAAGAAGCCTCAAAGAGTACACGGGACGGCAAAGGGTGATTTGAAGAAGAAGCAAGTAAATAGCAAATTTCCAGATGAGTACCGGTGCTGGCCAAAACCTCAGTACCGGTACCCTTTGTCCAGTGGCCAACATCCTTTTCAAGCCGAGATCAGTACCGGTACTCCGAAAATGCCAGCACCGGTACCCGGCTGGAAAATTCCGATATTTTTGTGCCCGTCCAAGCAACAACTTAGGGGCATTTAGGACTTTTGTAGCACAATTGTAAGGGGGTATAAATACCTTCAAACCTCATTTTAGTAAGGATCTATCTTTTAGCACTCTCTCTGCCTCCCTCTTCTCTCCTCTTCTCTAGTTCTCCCTCTCTCTTCAAAAGAGCAAGAAATCCTAGGGTTTTGGAGCTTTTCCCTTCATTAAAGTTGTAAATACTCGTCTTATTAATCAAGATCTTGCTTTTATTTAAGTTTTCGTCCATGTTTCAATTTCTCTTTCCGTTTTGCCTTGTGTTTACACCTACCATGGGTGAGTAGTGATCAAGGCTTGGTCATAGGGTGATTTTTACCCCATGACTTGCGTACTATAATGGCTTCTCTTGTTTGTGCTGAATCTAGGCTTGTGAATGGATGAAAACCCTAATTTTGGTCTAAACCGAGAGATGTTAACTTCTTTGATTGTGTGCAGACAAGTCTCTTGGCACACACAATGCTTGGAACCCTGGCTCTCTTTGTATTCGATAAAATGCCTAAATAAGTTTTCTTCCATTGACAAACCCTTCTTATGAGTTAAACTTGATTTTAATGGCTTAATCCTCTGAGTGAGAGCAAACGGCTTTGACTCTCACTTGAGTTATAAATGAGAAGCGTTAAATGGCCCGAGTCAAGGTTAGATTAATCCCCTAGATCTTGCCGCTTTTAATCTTTAGCGCAAACTACATTTTTAAGTAATTTAGGAGGTAGAAATAGAGAATTCCACACGCAATTCAAACCCAAAGGTTGGCGATCCTAACGCTAAAACCCTACATGAAACAAACCTCTGGGCCTTATTGCACCGAGCTCCCTATGGATTCGATCCCGGACTTCTGGGTATTATGCTGCAACTGACCTAGCCTACGCTTGGGGCAACCACTTCTACAACACACTTTAGGCCAGCAAGCAGTAATCTTACAAGACTAAAACAGATACTTACTGGCTATAGAGCACCAATATGGACATGTGACACGACAATGACATGAAAGTTCCAAAAAATAGAGGACACAACACGTGGGGGACACTTATTAAGAAATATGTATTATTAAATTATTCAAATTAAAAAGGCTTCAATTTTACAATATGTACCTTAATCATATATTCTCATCATATCAACAGAAGTATTCGAATCAGAAGCATTTCATCTCTCTGTGTCTTTATTACTAATAAGCAATCACGTATCTCACAAAAAAGAAGACTGCTCTTTAACAAGAGTCTACCACTTCATTTAACACCCCCGATGTGTATTGCGAGTGTCCTCAAAGTGTCTGAAGCATTTTTAGGGTGCTCTGAAGTGTCCAAACCAAATACATTGAGAAGAGGACACTTCGGATTAGAGTGTCAGATGCATGTCAGGGGAGTATCAGAGTCCGATGAGGGTATGTGGCCTCCAACGAAGTGTCCGTGCTACATAGCTTGCTGGAATTAAAAATAGCCTGGAAATAAACATAACAAACAGAAAAAAGCAGGCCAAGTGACCCACTTGCTGCGACAGCAGTTTGATGAACCCCGTAGAAAAACTGACCCCACAAGCAAATCGTATGTGCATAAGAGAATCAAATAGGAGAAACTAAGACTGAATATAGTGAAGAGGAGGCAGAACATATGGTTGCTAATATCTGCATAATCTTAGCAACAGCCTAAGTCAGTTTCCGCTCATTTACCCCTCTCCCATTCACTTCTGTTACCTGTCTCCCTACGAGTGGTACAAGACTCCTTATAAAAGATGATAACAAAAACAATGTTCAATGAGCTATGAAAGAAAAACGAAAACTGAAAGTTGAACAGAATAAGATCTAGTGTGATCTTCTGCATCAGCAAAATCCGTACAATAAGGAGGTTAGGCATAGAAAGCTAGTGAATGGATTCAATGGAATTGGAGGATCAGTTTAGTCAAGACTCTGCACTGTTAAATAGTGAACTGCAAAATTCAAAGACAAAAACACATCCAACAAATATGGAAAAAAATGATAGGCACAAGTTCCAACAATTAACTCTGTAGAACAAACCTGAATCTCAAGAACAGCTTCTCCTGTTCGCGTTGGTTGACCTCCAGCTTCAGGTACCAAATTTTTGGCTTTGTGACACTACAATCAATCCATTGGAACATCAAAAACGTGTAGAGAAGAAATTGCAGGTGTGGAGCGGTTCTCCCATTGATTACGCACTAGGTATCAAACTAGAGTTTACGACTCTACAAGTATGAGAAGACCACATCGAGTCTCCCACTGATTACACACTACGTAACATATCAAGTCAGTTCATTTCTTTCCCTGGAAAACATAGCTAGTACCTCATCAAATATGAGAAGACCATCATATTCTGGTCCACACCATTGCACGAGCTGCTGCAAACGAGAACGACCTTTCTCTGAAGATGCTATAAGGCTGCTATATGTCATAAAAACAACTCCCTCCCTGACACCGACGGACTTTGAATCAAGCTTTGAATAAGGCAGCTTGTTCAAAGCATGCACTGCAAAAAAAAATGAGAACGAAGCGACACCTTCAATCCTAAATCACCTAGCGTCGGCTCAACAAAATATAAAATCCAGTTAACGAAAACTACAACCATGTGAGCACTGAGGAAGCCCACATATGAAGAACAAAAAATATATCTATCATCAAAGAGTGATTACAGTAATTCCTTGAAGTCCAAATTTGACAAGTGAGAGACAATCCTAAGACGCAACATACAACACATGGACCCAATTGTGTAGTATTTGAGAGGCAACATACACTTTTAATGGTACTCCTCCAAATACGAACATTAAATTGTCTACCTTCAATACACATCGCATTGACGTCATCTAAGTCTCTTCTCGCATCGAACTTCAAGTCTGAACCAACAGAAATCCACCTGCGTAAGATCATTAGAAGGAAGAATATGATTACATGAGTTAAAGACATCTCCTATATGTTGTATAATGCAGTTTTATACAAGAATTAACACAGATTTAATTCCATGCAACAATTACATCAACCAAAATCTTACAATGCTTTCCTCCTCCCATGGTGCCAATTCTCCCAGATTAACCCTGCAATTGTTCTTCCTTTTCCGACACCAGCTCCATCACCAATGAAAAATCCAGCCCTTGCACCATTCTGAAGGTGTTGAAGGTGTCTCTGTTAAGATAACCAAATGAAGATGAAAATGGTGAAGCTTGCTCGTGAGGAAAATGACAAGTTGAGTTGTTAAAACAACCTGACATGCATACACCAATGTCTCTATCTGCAAGCATGACAACACTTTTGAACTTTCCAGCTCATCTTTAATTTTAAGATCATATGTAGGTTCAGGTGGCTGTACTGCAGATAAGGACGATGTCTCCACTATAGGATCCGGATGGGGAGGACCAATAGATATTTTGGGAGGGCGCTGCATAATTACAGATAAATAACCAAAATGGTAACCTCAGCTGCAATACTATTTTCCACTAGTCTATACGGAAGTCAAGACAGAGCCCTTTCAGAAAAAAATCAAAATCACAAAATGTAAGATAAAATAAACAAAACACTCACATAGTCTGTAAATGTTTCTCCCACCAAGCCACCTTCATCTTCTTCCCGTTCCACTTCAATGGCTACCTGAAGGTTTTTAATGTAGAAAAAAAGAATGGTAGTACAAGTCCATGCTTATAGCAAATCCCCATAGGTAAGTGACAGGTAATAACTTCACAAATCCCAAAGCATTAAGAGTAAAACTTTGCTGTACATATGCATCTATGAAAACATTTTTGATCAATTGTACTTCAACAAATCAGCTAGGAAATTATTGAGATTGATATATTGTTAAGCTAGATATCTTTAGAATTCTATAACATAATTTTTAATTAGTGCGTGACACTAAGAGAGGAAAGAGAGAATATGGGGGGGAGGGGGGGGAATGGCAAATAGGAAAAATTGGTAATTAAACATCTTTGCTAATGGAGTTAGCTAATTAAACATCTTTGCTAGTGAAGTTAGCATTGCCTTTTGATCCAAAACCAAGAGGGCAAATTGAAATTTTCACAAATCAATGAATAAAGTGCCAAAGGGTCCACATATAAATGATTAACCCCTTATGTTAGATGGACTCGGATACGAGTATTAGGGCTCTTATTCTCCTCCGGGGGTTCATTCTTAGGGTGAAACTTAATTCCTTCAGTTTAAAGGACTTTTAGCAGCCTTCTGAATGAAATTAAGGGTATGAGTCTTAAGTGTCCATTTCATCCAAAAGCCATCCAAAGGATTCCGGGATAAGCCAAAATATCCACACAAAAACATAGTGTATTCTTTTTTTTCCTTAGATAAATACTGTTTACAAAGTGGCGTATGGCATTTGATGCAAAGTGGACAAGTTCCACGCATAGTTCATGGTAAATTCAAATTAAATGTGTTGGACACGAATCCCACACCCTTATCTGAGTGTCGAGTGTTCGACTCGGGTATCACTTAAGAGGATCCATGTAACATAGTTAACCCCTTTATATCTTTTCGCAACTGCATTCTCTTCACACCCACTTGAAAACATTTAAAAGCTTTGGTTTCTCTTTCCACATCACCATATTTCCAAACTTAACCCCCCACTCATAACCACACCCTTATCTACACCCACAATCTTTCTCTCTCCTTCCTCCCTCCTTCTGTCTCCTTCCCTCACTTCCCATCCATCCACCACCACCAAAAACGGCAAGACATCAGCGCGAATGGGACAGTTTTGACGGCACGGAGGCAGGAGGGGTGGAAAGTTTTAGGTTTCAAAGGGGTGCAGGAGAAAAGGTACCAGGTTAGGGTTCCAAAAGAAGGGAGGGGAAGTTGGTGGTGTGGGCCCTAGGGGTAGAAGGGGTATCAGGGTGAGAGGGCAGAGATATGACAGCCAAGGCTTGAAATACACTACATATAATAGGTGCAAAACTCCTATCAATAACTCTGCACCTGATGAGAAAGGAAATGAACTGCTGCGCTAGTTCACTATCATGAGCAATTCTAACAGAATATGGAATTGATATGCTGTTCCTCTTGTGAATAAATCTGGACACACTGAAGTTCAAATCAAGTTTTCCGGATAGGCATCAAAAACAAATTTATTCAAATCATCTTTATTCTCTAATAAACTGTTATGTCAAAGTCAGTCACCCTAAAGGAATCAGAGCGTCCACATAGAGTCTACACGGGTGGGAGAGCTACACATAACTAAGACTGAAATGAAACACTGGAAGAGTCTTGGATTTAAAGACATCTCACACGTTATAGTCTCGAAATTCAGTACCAATAAAATGCATAGCAATAAGCATGACACTGAAATGTTGGTCGCTCAAAGAGTTGCAGCACTCAATAATAGGGTTGCGCAGTGAGCTGATATTAGTGGCATTTTGATCAGGTCGTCATAGCACAGTTTAAATGGGGACAATTTCTATAGAAACCAAAGAGAATTAGACACAAGTGTTCTACATAAGATGGAATGATGCAGAGGCTCGGGGACATTGTTTGATATGCTTCAAAAGTCAGATGTTCAATTGGAAACAATCCAATGAACACAACTCAGCTGTGCTTTGAACCAAGCCGAGGATTAGACCTTAAATCTAGTGTTTTTGCTACTTATGGAAGTTTCTTTGTACTCCCTCCATCCCATTTTGATAGTCCCATTTGGGGATTCCAACCTTTTAAGGGAGCGTAATGATTACATCATAAGTATTTAACTTTCCAATTATGCCCTATGATTTGATTATGTAGTTAGTTGCACTTCAATTTAAACATAAGGGTCATAATGGAATTTTACCAAGTTTTGTGGTTGATTTTGGAAAGTGGACATGTATTTTGTGACATTCCAATATGGAATATGAGACTATCAAAGTTGGACAGAGGGAGTATCAATTACAATTTACATGTACCCAAACAAATCCATTTTGACTATATTGGTATGTTTCATTTGGTCTCTCATATCCAAAGTTGTAATTATCTCACTATATCATTGTTTAGCAAGTAATTCCTATACTTGGTTTTTCCTATTATGCTAGGTTTGCTCCTACTAAAATAAACATGTAAACCTCTTTGCTATTTAGTTGATTTTTGATTCATAAGAGTTCCTCCTCCAGAGAAGTTTCTCTATCCTTATTCATGTACTTCTTTCAATCTTAGGATTCATCAGATTTACAGAAGAGTTGCATATGTTGCTTTGATGGCTCTCAACTCGTGGCTCATTTGAGATAAAGTGCTTTAACAAAGTTCTTTTTGGTTTGGATATCTTGGAGATCATTCCTTTAGAGACGAATTTGAAGCAATGTGATGGGCTTTCCGGTCTTCCCTAAAAGAATAGTGGATTGCTTGCATGCTTAGCGGAAAGGCCAAGTCTGGCACAAGATAAGACAAGTGTGACACTGTGACTTTAGACCCCGTTACGAATCTGGTGGGTTACTTGGGGGAGGACTAGGAATCTAGGATAACTATTCGGAGATGGGCAGCAAGACCAAACCTGGACCAAACTTGGATTTTCTTGACATACTTATAAAATGTGAG
Source organism: Rhododendron vialii (assembly GCF_030253575.1). NCBI lineage: Eukaryota > Viridiplantae > Streptophyta > Magnoliopsida > Ericales > Ericaceae > Rhododendron > Rhododendron vialii. The sequence goes on along the minus strand of NC_080562.1, from coordinate 43,880,487 downwards.
ATCTATACGTTGTGATATACTTATTTTGTATGACTCGTTCCTAGTTTCATTTTTAACTTATGTAAAGGGGTGGCATCCTTAGTCACATAATACTCCAGCAGGACCCTCCACTCGCGCTCTCGGTACTCGCTCTACGTTTTCACTCTCAATCCTCGTACTCACAAATTTAGTATTTTAGTATGTACTTGAGAGACACTTTCGCGCTCACACTTCTACACACACACACAATATGTGACTAAGGTGACATCACTTTGATGCTCTTTTCATTCAATTACTTAATTCTAGAAGAAGAATATATAGAAAGTACTCCACTTAATTCTTGGCCTAGTACAACACTGATTACCGGTTGCTTTGCCCATACTTGGAATGGTTGTTAACTTTTCCACTACTCTCAACACGAAGTACAAAACACAATCGGAACCTTGATATGCATTTAATTTAATAGGCAGACCATGGGAATTCAGTCAGCAGCTCCACTTTTGCAGTGACTCGGACTGAGATCTTGTAGCAGAAGAGGAGAAGGTATAAGTTTTCCCAGCATTCAAAGTATGGGGTTAACGTTCTCAAAAGAAATAATTTAGGTCTGAGGCCAATGATCTAGAGACTGACTAGGTAAACAAAGAGAAGTGTGAGAACTACAAAGAGAAGTGTGAGAGCTAATTAGAAGCAAAACCTCGTTGACTTCCTCAGGTGGCGGCGGTCGAGAAGGGGGAGGGAAGAAATGCTGAGATTTGGAGAGATCAATGGCGAGGTCGACACCACACTGAGGGCAAGCAAACCGAGAGAGGCCGTGAGGAACGTTGAGGATGGCCTTACAGTGAGCGCAAGGTAGCTGGATCTTCGTAGGATCAATGCCATGAGCCGGAACGGTGCGCGGTGGGGCCCGCATCAGCTCCGGCGGCAGCATCTGTGGTAATTGACACGTAGGGCAAACAAACTCCGTCAATCCGGGGCCCACAGCCAAGATCATTCGGCAACCGGCGCAACGAACTTGGCATCCACCTCCGCCTGGCAGCGCCGCCGCAGGTGGTGGGGCCAACGTAGGAGGAGGAGGCACCGAAGGCTGCCCCATTTTCCAAATTCACTCGGAGTTGCGTCGTGGTGTTTATTTTTACAGCAACATAGGAATACAAATTTTTAAATATTGGATGATGGGAGCACTGGGTTTTGATTTTTAGAGCGGCACAAAGGTCGTTCGCGGGGGTGTCGTTGCCGCCCCTCTCTCTCTCTCTCTCTCTCTCTCGCACAGTCACTCAATCCAACTTGTTCTCTTTCCTCCCGTTTGGTTGCGCACCCGCGGGAGAAAGGCCACGACTGGCACTTGAGATGCGTCCATCGGATCAAACTATTCCAAACGTTAATTGTTAAGGTAAATTACAATTGACTTCCCAGTTGTATATATCTTAAAGTACAAAAATCCCCCTCAATTCAGGGGCGGACTGCGAATGGCTGCTTAACGCACCAAAAAGCTTGAGTTTGGCTATACTTTTGACTCGTTTTAACTCTTAAGAAAAACATGAGCCAAGTTCAACTACTTTTGTTTTTTTACATAAATTCGACTTTTGAGTGTTTGGTTCAACATGCTCATAAATAAGGGATCGAATCACAACTATAATAAAACATTATAAATACATGAGTAAATTGAGAAATATCCAAAAGGGGAAAAAATTGAAATGGTCCTTGTAGTTAAGTATTATTGTCAATTTGGTCCCTACAGTTTGAATTAACTCGATTTACACTATGTAGTTTTTATTTTGTTCCAACTTGGTCCAATTACTAACTGTCGTTAGACTCTGTTAACTCCAGACACGAATGGACCCCTTTTTATAGGGTTAAAATCATAATATGTCATTCTCCTCTTATTCTAATATACCTCTGAACCAAAACATAACATAGAGCCTCATTGTTCCATTCTTCATTTTTTTCACGGTTTCCATTCCCCATTTGTCGCGCCCGGGATTTTACCTTCGACCGAAACGGGTCTCATTCGCCTTCGGAGGGATGGAGTGAGGGATTAGGGCCTGAATAAGTAATCCGATTCCTATGGATTGCGACGTAGTTCTTGAAAAGAAAGGAAAAATGAGGAGTTTTGTGTTCTATAAAATGGGTTCGGATATTTTTGAAAAATGTTTGAATTTTAGAAAATGAAGTGGGTTTTATTTTCAAAAGGGACTGAGCTTTCATCAAGTTGCCTACATATTTTCGGGTAAAGGAAAATCAGGTCTGGCCATAGTTCAGGCCACAAAAGGGGTTTAGAAAAAAATTTATCTCCACCGGGCATAGAATTTAGGTGTGTCTGGTCACCTTTTAGATATTGGAAGAATAATTCAAGTATTTTTTTAAAAAAACACAGGCCAGAGAACCCGATTTTTAGAAAAAAAAAATGACTCTATTTTGCTTTTCAGGAAAAAGCTTTAGGTTTGCGAGGTTCGAGAAGAAAGGGGGACCCATTTGTGTCTAGGGTTAACGGAGGCTAACGGCAGTTAGTAATTGGATCAAGTTGGAACAAAATGGAAATTACAGAGTGTAAATTGAGCCAGTTTAAACTGTAGGGACCAAGTTGACACCAACACTAAACTACAGGGACCATTTCGATTTTTTTCCCTATCCAAAAATATTTAAAGGGGGCTGCTATTCGGAGCCCGGTATTTTCTCCCGTAGCCTGTTACTCCATGTAGCCCATTTCCAATATTTTAAAAAAGAAAACTTTCTCCATGTAGCCATTAAATGTACCTGATCTTCCTATTATACCCTTCCCTCTAAAAAATTACACTTGAACTCCCCCACCCATCCAAATAGAAACCCTAACACCCAGCCAAATCCTCCAGCCCACCATTTACGTCTCCCACGCCACTCCATTTCCGTCTCCCACCACCTCCACCTCCATAGCCACCACTGCAATACCGCCACTCCTGCCGCCGCACCACCGCCGCACCACCAGCGCAGGTGCCGTTCTCTCTCTGTTCTTCTCTCTCTCTGTTCTTTTCTCTCTCTCTCTCTCTCTCTCTCTCTCTCTCTCTCTCTGTGTGTGTTGTTCACCACCGCCACCCCAGCCCGCCCACCCATTTACATACATGTATTTGTGTAGAATTTGGTAATTAGATCCCGTATTTTTGTAGCGATTTTGGTAATTAGATCCCGTATTTATTCAGAAATGTTGGTAACTAGATCCCGAAATTGGTAGCCAAAAACGGTGAATGTTGAGATCTGTAAGCTGTGAGATGCTAGGGGTTTTTTTTTTTTTTTTATCCTGTATTGGTTCACATTTGGCATGCGCCTCTCTTGGTGCAAAAAATGACAGCCCTAAAACTCATGTCAATGCAAGTGGATTTGGCTTCATGAGAGGCAGCTGAATTTGAGCTGTGGTACTTGTCAAAAGTATCCATACCTCCATGTAGGATTTGAAGCTCATGTTGGAGCTTCTCTGCTCGTAGGTGGATTCCTAAGATTTTGTCTTCTTATTACATTGTTGTGCATGAATGGGATTGCTTTAGCTTGTGTCGATGAAATGCTGAATATTTGAAATGTTGATAGCGAGTCTTGGATATGTGGAGTGTAGTTGCTAGCTGACAAAAGTTTGAGCCAGGGCTCTTTGAATAATCTGAAAATTGAGAATAATCTGGAAAATGAGCTTGGTGAAGCCTACTTCCTTTAAGTCTTCCTCTAAGTAACCTATTTATTTATTTTATCTTCTTCTTTTTTTCCAGAAAACACCCCTCATTGATTTGAAATCATCTAAGTTGTTGGTTCATTTCCAAAACAATGGTGGATCCCTCATAGTTTTGGATCCAGTGACTTATACTGTAGAGGTTGAAAAGTTACTAAAACCAGTTAACTTGTGGCCCTCAAAACTGGTTTTGGTCTTTCCCAAAGATATATTTAGGTTTTAAACAACTTCGCCAATAGCTTGTGTCCCTCGACAAAATATTAGTAAGGGTATTGATATTAGTCTTTTTGAAAGACGTACTCATGTAGGGTACTGAATTAGTTTTTCCGAAAGACGTACTCATTATATTTCAAACAGCATCCTCATACTCAACAAAATAGTACTAGGAGTTATTACCAGACGAAATCAAAAGCTAAGGTATGGCCTTCATCATAAGTTGTCTTGGTAATTTGCTATTCTTCCTGTTCCTTCTCTGTTTTGGAATATATTTTGCAGAAAACTTGGTACAAAACTTGTCAGACTCGACTTGTCAACCAAACAATGAACATATAGGAGGGAGAGCAATGAACACTTTGTTGCAGTGAGCCAAATGAGTTTGAAAATGTTATTGAGTTTGCTTTGGACATTGGTTGTCTCTATTTGCATCGCTTGTCTGAATTGGAGGAAGTCTGAGTACGTTTTTACGACAACGGTTGAAAAGCTATAGAGTACTAATATGGAGTCTTCATTTTGTCTTGCCATAAGCCCTAGCTTACTGATAGTGCATGGTCTTATACGCAATCTTACTTTTTGTTGCCTTTTTAGACTTGTAAATTTGTATTATTGTTATGATATGCAGGTTATTATGCGTCCACCACGTGGAGTTCGAGCCCGAGGTCGGGCCCGGGGTGTCCTTCAGGACGAGTCTGAGGCTCCTGAGGTAAAAAGCTTTCAATAGTTGATTTTTGGAATGAAATTTAATAGCTTAAGTCTTTCTCATAGACAAATTCTGCCATCTTCCTTCGTAGTGTCTGATGTTTAACAAGCTGATGTTTTTATCACATAGGCGGTATTCGACCTGAGAACACGAGACTTGACATACCTGCCCGAGTTTATACTCAATAAAAAAACAACTCGGCTTAGGTCGGATCTGTCCCACATATGGTGGAAAGGGCATGTACGAATAGTGTGAAACATTATGTACGAAAAACTATTTTAGTTTGTGTACAAAAAGCTAAAAAAACCACTCCGCTTAAACTCGGATCTTTTTATCATGAATGTTTGATACTACTTGATGTGTAGCATTCCTTGTTATGACTCATCGATATGAGGGTATCGTTCCCTCTTTAAAGACTACGCATTTTTGTCTAGTATCCACGAATACAATTTGACCAAATGTGAATTAACTAGCTAGCTTTAAGTTCTGCCATGCTGAAGTGGCGTACAAATTGATGATGGCACACTGTTCGCAAGATTGATGATGATAACTTCAACCATTTGAGCCACGTTGAAGTATGTATGATGTTTGTTTATAATGGATACGGGCATGATCAACCAAATTGATAAATAAGAACTGTATTCAAAATATTTTGTTCAAAGCATCGGAGTCAAAGTGGCTATGTTTAGGTGGAAAAAAAACAAAGAACTTTATTACTAGTAATTTTTTGTGGAAGATTTTTTCTGGTAATGGAGTTCAAGGATGTGAATAGGAGAAGTTTATGTCTTAGGCATTAACTGTTTGTAAGCAACAGTGTTGTGCCTTCTGCTAAATTGGAGATCAGAAAGTTGAAGCATCACCCTGAAGAAAGTATCAAAAATTCAAAAGTCCATTAAAACAAGTTTTATACCTCTCTAGATCTGTTTCGGTAAGTGAATGTCAAAAATACATAGAATTCGGTATATAACTATTGAACATAAGTATCACTTTCAGTAACCACATGTCAAAAATATATACAAATATCGGTAACCAACTGCCCGAAAGTTCGGCATGCGAAAATTATATACATAACATTTCGGTAAGTAGCTATTGAAAATAAGATTACATTTCGGTAACTACACATCGAAAATATGTTCCAACTTCGGTAACCAACTGTCGAACTATGCATAGGAAAATTATACACAATATTTCGGTAAGTAGCTGTTGAAAATAAGATTACATTTCGGTAACTACACGTCGAAAATATGTTCCAACTTCGATAACCAACTGCCGAACTATGAATAGGAAAATTATAACATAACATTTCGGTAAGTAGGTATTGAAAATAGGATTTGTAAGGACCAAATTTGTAGTCTTAAAGTTTTTTCAGGATTATATTTCGGTAGTTACACGTTGAAAATATGTTCAAATTTCGGTAATCAACTGTCGAACTATATAGAAAAATTATACATAAGATTTCGGTAACTACATGTCGAAAACATGTCAAATTTCGGTAACCAACTACCGAACTATGTCTACAAAATTTATACATAAGTTAGGTATTGAAAATAAGATTATATTTCGGTAACTACACGTCGAAAATATATTCAAACTTCAGTAAACAACTACCGAACTATCTATATAGGGAAAAACCATGCATACATTTCGATAAATTGCTGTTGAAGAAAAGATTATATTTCGGTAAATACATGTCGAAAATATGTTCAAATTTCGGTAAAGAACTGCTAAACTTAATATATAGGAAAATCATACATACATTTCGGTAAGTAGCTATTGAAAAAACCTTCTATTTCAGTAACTACATGTCAAAAATGCCAAAAAAAAAAACAAGCAACATATATTTCGGTAATTAGATGCTGAAAATGTATCTCAATTTCGATAACTAGCTATCGAATATGATAATATTTTACAGTGGTTAGCTACCGAAATTACTTACTTTATTCTGTTCATTCTGTTCGAACCAGAGACATCGACAAAACCCTTGAAAAACTGGGTTTACAAAACCCAGACGCCACAACTACAAAACAGAGGCATTGTAAACGGAAAAACTTACCTCCTCACGCAGCTTCCAAGATACAATGTCCATCACAATATCATTCTTCTCCTCTGCCATCATATGGTTGCCGATAAAATTTGATTCAATTTCAAAATCAAATCCTACAAGTGGGTCAAAAAATGGATCAATGGAAGGACTTAAACCTTCCATTGATACAATATATGGTCTTTGCTCCTCCTCCATTGAAAAATTTGAGAGAGAGGAAAAAAGAGAATGATGATTTAGAGAGCCGAGAGAAGAGAAGAACTTGTACAAAGCTGAGAATGAAGAACCCCGATTCTTGTGTGTGTTTTTTTTATTTTCAAACGTGAATGATGATTTTGGAGGGATTTTGAGGGGAAGGGGGTAGTGGATAATTTAGGGATTTTGGTTATAAGGGCATATAGGTCATTTCATGTATAGGTATAAGGGTAAGTAGGTCATTTTACATTAGGGGGTCATGTTGTAATTACTTGCAAATTTTTAATGGGCTCCGGGAGAAAATAGAGGGCTGCGAATAGCAGCCCCCTATTTAAATCTTCCATTGATGTTTCCTATTGTGCGTTTTCATATACTATTCCGTACCAGAATCAATGAGATATGAAATTTTAGGGCTTTATCAAATCCTATGAGGTATTTCATGGAGAAATTCCTAAGTTAGAAAAGGACAAAAATTCTTGTTCTATGGTTGAAAAGTTACCATGGAAAGTTCAACATTCAACATTTAGGTGTATACATTTTCAAAAAAACATTTAGGTGTATAACTTTTTGTTCTCCAGTTTTTTTTGTAGACAAAAAATATTTTATTAATTCATGAAAAGGTACAAAGATTAAAAGGAACAAGGGTAATGAAAGGATCCAATTTTGTCATATGCAACTTCAAGAGCTTTAAGTGCAGGCTTTAGAGCTCGAGATTGACTTGAACATTCTATGAGCCAAGTCAAACTTATCGCGATCGCAAAATTTCAAATGTTAATTGAGTTTGAACAATTTAGTCTCAAAGCTTGAACACGTGTAATAAGAAGTAGAGACAAGCTTGAGCAATACTGGGCTCGATTTATTTGGCTCAATTAACATCCGCGGGCGCGGACAGGGACAGACCCAAAGGGAGTCACACGGGGGCACATGCCCCCACTCGAATGCGTACCCCCACTCGAAATTAAAATTATTTTTTATATTTTTGTATAAATTATCATAATTATAAAAGTGTGCTAATATATGAGCATACACACTTGTATATATCTTGAAAATACTCATATAGAATTAGTTTATGCATGAATTTCAATCATACAATACATTTATTCTTGTTGTTTTACGAACTATTCGTCTATTTTGAGTTATTCTTTTTTTATTCTCTTTATTTTTAACCGCCTTTGAGAAATATTTCAAAATAAAGTCATTAACAAAACTAGCTTGATCATTCTAAAACTTGCCAATGTTCATTTAAATCATATTTTAAAATTTTGTCTGAGATTTTGTGCTTATTTTTACATAATTTAACTTAAAGTATGCATTATAAACTTTTATAATTAGTAATATATATTTTAATTTTGTACAATCTTACTGTGGTTGACTAAAAAAAAAATTCTCTATTATAATTAACAGGTGCCGCACTAAACTATATTTCTGGATTCGTCCCTGACCGTGGACAAGTACCGCTTCATGAGATGGATTGTTTGTTCCTTTTGGGCATTTTAACTTGTTGAGAATATTACTATGACATTTTTGTATGTTTTTTGTTAACTCTATTACCTTTGAAAATTTAAGAAGGAATTATTGTTTATACTTGAAAATTGCTATTTTTTAATTTAAAATAAAATCATAAAAAGAGTAAGAGATATGTTTCGACCTCGAAAGGGTGGAAAATTTTGGAACAAAGAAAAACGTCAAAGGAAACAATAGTTAGAGCATCTCCAAAGGGAGATGTCAAAGTTGACGTGAACAAGTTAACATTCATTTTTTTATATCAACTCACAGTCCAATCCATCTGCCTTCACTCATGCTAAAGGTGACGTGACTTTGACTGTAACGACCTAGATTTTTTACCCTAATTTTTTTCCTAAATATAATATTATTAGAATTATTTTCCTTAATGCAATTCTTTTTTAAAAAAAATACAATTATCCATGCAATATATATATGCATTCTTTTAAAATTTTTTTTTTCTACACACACATGCTTGCATGCACACTTCCTTCTCCTCCCTCACCTCAAACTCCTTCCGCCGTCTCTCCGTCTCCTACTCAGTCTCTAATTCTCCCTAACCCTAAAATCAAGTCAAATTCGTTTATTCCAAATCCCATGAACCCAACCCTATTAAATTCACCATTATCCTCTTCCACCAAAATTCTTTTATAAATACCCCACCCCATTGACCCACAAAAATACCACGATATTTTCCACACTCCATCGACCAGAAAAGAAGAGAAAAACAGAAGAAACCCAAGCTCCAATCAATGGAGTTGTAGAGAGAGAAAGAAATAGAGAGAAAAGAGGGTTTCATAGCTACGCCCAACCGAAACTCAATTCAACCATCCCGATCACCTCCTACAACCCAGAGCATCCCCAAACAAGCCTCAATCCGATCTCAAAGTCTCCCGATCAAAGAACCCGAAATCTTCTTCCCCAAAATTCAAGATTCGTTTTTAAATCAATCCGATCCAATTCAAGGTATTACAATCCATTCCAACCCCTTCTCCAAGTATATTAAGTGTTTATATGCTTAACCCTATGTCCCGAACGAAAAAAATATAGTCTACCGCGAGTTTTCTGCCGTATTCACCAATTTAATATTTTTTTTGAGTTTGACACTTTATTTGTAATTATTTACGAATAAAATGACCCTTGTGATATTTATTTTACAATCGTTTTGATATTAATATTATTAAAAACTACTGAATTGATATTATTTTCTTACAATATAATATCATCTTAGTATAAAACGTATTAATTATATCAGTTTAATTTATCTGGTAGATTGACTTGATTTTAAATGTTTCGAAACAACTTTGCGACCTTCCAAACCTCATTTTTGACGCCCGAACTATTTTTTCTATACTTTTCACAGTTGAAAGATCATAACTTGTTAAGATCATATATTTTTTATTTAATTATCTATTTATTAAATTATTTATTAGTTATCTATCAAAGTTTACAAACGAAAAATCTTGCGACCTTCCAAACAACGTTTTAACACCCAAACTAATTTTTTTCTGGACTCCTTGCATCTCAAAGATGATATCTGGTTAAATTAATATTTTTTTTATTTAATTTACCATTTATTGTTATTTCTATAGCGTTTCCAATCAAAAATTCCTTACGACCTTATAAACCATATTATTAATGCCCGGGTAGTTTTATTTAGACTCCTTACATCCCGAAGAAGAAAATTTGTTAATCTCAACATATTTTATTTATTAGATTATTTATTATCTATTTACTTCACTTTCGGTCATTTTATTTAACGTCTTTATTTAAATTAATTCCGCGACTCTCCGAACCTAACTTTTGACACTCTACTGGTTGCATAGGACCTTTAGGACTCTTATTAAGGTCATGTTAATTATTCTAATATTTTACCTAATTAATGCATTTAATGAGTTTTTAATTAATCTAATTACTTGAAAATAATTAATAGGAGCTTAGAATTTTTTATTTATTTATTCTTTTAAAAAGTTCTAACTTATTATCATCTGGTCATGCGATATTTAGGGCAACGGCCCATTCATAAAAAGTTGCGTGATTGCATTGCTTACTAATTGTTTTAATTATTATTCGTTTTAATTGCATATTGCCCGATACTTGATTTGAAATGTTAGATTGGACCCTAAAGACATGGGATGGTATGCGAATAGAATTCACCTAGACGATGCTAGATAATGGACGAATTGAAAAGTTTTATTTTTAGATTGCCTGCAGGCGGATTTTGTGATTGTGATGAGATTTGTGATGAGATTGAAACTGGCGGGTGTCTAGTGATGAATTAATACTGGCGGGTGTCCAGTGGTGATTGTGATGTGGTTTGTGAAGTGGTACATAAGATAAGCGAACCCTAGTCGTGATTCAGGCATGATAAGCTTTCCCCTTGTTGTAGTTATTGGGATGCATACTCGGTACATAACTTAGGTGTATCTGCAACAGCAAAGGGGAGTGATCTCATGGGACCGAGCATGACTAGCGGTTGGGGAGGAAAGATCTCGCGGAGAGATCTTAGATTTCACATTAGGATAATGAATAGTAATAAATTGGTGTTTGTAAATCCTTATTCTGCTCTTTCGCATTATTATTATCTTGTTGCTTGTTAGCTATAAAGTAAGAGGGGTGGTTGGGTTGGATTATTCTACTGTGTGATTTATCACTCACGGATACGTCTGTATCCTGGCAAATCGTTTGCTTCGGCGATTAATTTGCCAGAGGGCGCAGGATTCACTGGAGAGGATTCAAAGATGGTGCAGTTCGACACGGAAAGAATATCAGGAACGAAGATCGAATGTGCTTCGGATTTGTATCAAGCCTAGAGTCAGCTCTGAAGTTAATGCATTTTGAATCAGTAAATTTATCTTGTGACTGTAATAGCTAAACTTTATTTTGAAAAATTATATTTATTTAGCAAATTTTCTTAAGATTTTATTTTATATTGCTTCCGAAAAAACGGAGCGTTACATTGACAACTTCCACTCGAATGCCAACTTTGACAGCCTACCCCTCGCCTGCCAAATTTCAAAAAGTAATTGTTAGGAAAGTTTGAAAACTTTCCGTTGAGATCGAACATGATTTTGCCTATTGCCTTTCGAGTTTTTTGTTTTGCCTTTTAAGTTTATGAGCCTTTTTTTTTTTTTTTGACATAAGGATTGGAGAAAGAGAGCTTGATGTCAAACAGTAATGCTACACACACAACATTTATGCACAGATTTTATACACAGATTTGTTGTGGGGCTCACTACGGGTCCCACACAAATAATCCGAGCCATTCATTAAATGTAAAACATTTTTTCAAGGGCCTCCGCGAAAAATCAGCTCAATCCGATACTTACAGATGCTCGATTCAATCATTTAACTTTTCATTCGAATTTCAGGATAATGAAAAGTTAGATGATTAAATCAAGCACTTATAGGTATCGGATTGAGCTGATTTTTCGCGGAGGCCCTTGAAAAAATGTTTTACATTTCATGAACGGCTCGAATTATTTGTGTGGGATCCGTAGTGGGTCCCACAACAAATCTGTGCACAAAATCTGTGCATAAATGCTGTGTGTGTAGCATTACTGGATGTCAAAATGCCACATAAACTTTCAAAAAAAATTTGACATCTCCGATTGGAGATGCTCTTAGGGACAAAAAGAGTATGTTCTACCGTGTGCTATGACACCTACAATTTATTGTTATCTCTCAAAAATTATAGTTATTCCCAAACTCACTAACTACATTTGACTTCATTTAAAGGGTTATTTTTGTCATCAACAGGTGTGCAAGTGTCAAACAAAATAAGCAACAAATTGATTGCTACATTTTAAGGGTTATTTTTGTCATTCGCAAATGTGAACGATTAACATAACTCTATCTTCGATCGAGATAATTTATTTTGATAAGGATATACTTTGTGAGTTTTATAATATGAACAATATAAATCATTGTTATGGATTTGTTGTAGACTCGCAACAACCAAAAATTAGAGAGAGCGTCTCTAAAAAGTGATTGTTCAAATCACTCTTGGAACACTGTCATGCTTCATCTAGGGCGTTATGTTACAGTGTGCTCCACGAGCAATAATAATTTCCCATACTAAAGGTAGGGCATCTACTTTTATAAGCAACGTTGCTTCACTCGATGTAGAATCTCTTGATTCCGTGGTCTTTTCGGTTTCTTTCAAATTTGCACACAATTCTTTTATTTTAACCGTCAATTTTGTTGTCCGCAAATGTGAACGGTTGATACAACTCTCTATATTCGATAGTACAATTTTTGGCAGCAGTAATCTCCTTTCTCTGGTAGATTTACAATAGAGGAATGTTAGATACATGAAAAATTTGTCAATTTTGTTGTCCGCAAATGTGAACGGTTGATACAACTCTCTATATTCGATAGTACAATTTTTGGCAGCAGTAATCTCCTTTCTCTGGTAGATTTACAATAGAGGAATGTTAGATACATGAAAAATTTGTCCGATAATGTAGTGGAGGGGAGCGTAATTCTAAAAGTAGGGGCATCTACTTTTATTAGGGACGTTTCTTTCTTTGATTTAGGAGTATTTGTTACTCCATCTTTTGATTCCATCATCTTTATTAGGGTTTCTTCATCTTCGTGTACAATTACTAGGTTTTATACTCCATCATTTAGGAACAGGAAGAAGATGAAATGGGAAATATGTTACAATTACGGAGGCAGAACCGCAGGGATTCTGATAACAGCAGCAGTAGGAGCAGCAGCAGCGTCGGTGGAGTAAGAAGTGGAAGAAGTTTGTACCGCCCAACCATGTCTGTCGAGGAAAGGTCAACGTCGTCGTCATCGGCCCCGTTCCATTCTGCACCAGCTGAGAGTCGAGCTCTACCTCAGTCCTCCAGTAGAGCTGCAATTAATAATAAGAAGAAGAAGAACAGCAAGTACGACTTCATACCCGACCACTACTCTACCCTCGATCAGGTACCCATTCTTTCGTCTTAATTATGCCTCTCTCTCTCTCTCTCTCTCTCTCTCTCTCTCTCTCTCTCATTGTTTATACTTAATTTAAACATCTTTACATCATTACATGCACGCTTGTGTTGTTGTAAGCTCCCTTTTACTATTATTATGATCAATAATTACAATTGAATCTTGATTTGATCCGCCTCATGAACGGCTAGTTGGAAGTCGTTATTTTATTGTTAGCCACACTGACCACCCCATAATTTTAGTTTGGAGGCGATAAAAACATATAGGGCTGCAAACGAGCCGAGCCGAGCCGAGCCGAGTTTTAGAGTGTTCGAGCTCGGCTCGCCAAAAATTTAGTTGGAGCTCGAGCTCGTGACGAGCTGCAGAACTCCAGCTCGAGAAGTATTTACAGAGCTCGAGCTCGGCTCGTTCAGCTCGTTTATGAAACAAATATATATAAATATATATATAAATAAATATAAATATGTAAAAAATATATATATATATATATTTAAATATAAATATATATAATATAATTGAGCTCGCGAGCCAATTCGAGCCGAGTTTCGACTAGCTCGAGCTCGGCTCGTTTACGAAACGAGCCCAGGACTCGAGCTCGAGCTCGTTCGTTTGTGTCTCGAACCGAGCCGAGTCGAGCCGTTGTCGAGCCGAGCTCCGAGCCGCTCGCGAGCGGCTCGGATCGTTTGCAGCCCTAAAAACATAGCGTCTTAAACTGTAACTTGAAGATGGATATTATCTATCTCTCATAAATAAAAAATCTGAGGAAAGGAAAATACGTACTAGTTAGATTCTTTCACAAAATAATAGTCCAAATTGTTTTAGAATCGGTACCTTCTCATACCCCATGCCGTGCTCTGGAGTGTTGTGGCCAATAAGCAATTTTATTCCAATGTGAGAGGAAGAGACAAGACTGGATTTCTTTTGTTTTACCCAAAAGCGAAAAAAAGAATTTTAGGTTGCAAAATTTATTGGGTTGGGTTTCATCCTGACCTGGAGCCTTATCTCCAATCATAGACTTGAGTGTGTAGACACCCCAATCTGGGCTTCCAAATTAGTTTACTTTTGGTTTTTGATTCTCTGATGATGAATTGGATCAAGAACACCCCAGGCATGTCGAGTGTTTGCAAAACCCTTGAACCTAACCTAGCCTAAGCCACTTCAAAAGCCAAAAACCTTACTGGCGCGCGCAGATTAACTTGACAGGTGTTGGTCAATGGTCAAAGCTTGATTGTTGACCAACGCGTGAGTAGGTGGTAAACGCGCGCGCTGTTCCACGACCATCGCGCGCCAGACTGACTCCCGCGCGCGCTGGTCAAACTGCCAGGTGGTGGTCAACAGTCAAAGCTTGATCGTTGATCATCGCGCACCAGACTGATTCCCTCGCGCGACGGTCCAAGCTGTCCCCATCACCTTTATCAGCTGCTAAGCTTAACCACCAAGTAAACCTCAACCAGCCTCGTGGACTGGCTGAGTTGCTTTCCTTGCACCAACCAGATTCACTTCCTTCTTCTCCTATATATATCTCCCTTTGTTTCTCTTTCAAAAGGTTAAAAAAATTCATACATCTTGGGTTAGAAAAATATACACCTTGGGTTCCAAAAAATTGAAGGGTTAAAATACCCATACACCTTGGGTTCCAAAGCCAAACAACAAACATCTAAGAACAAAGTTTGTTCTTCCATCTCAACCTTTTCAAACACCTCAATCATCCGTTCAAACTCAATTTAGGTATAACATACCTACTATTTTCTGTTCTGATCCCTGAGGGGGGCTGGCCGGACCAAGGTTGGTAATCAATACTAGTCCTGGTTCTAAAGCTGGCAATGTTTCAAAAATCGTCGTGGTAGGAACCAGCGCGCGATGGACCCATATACGCGCGTGACACTCTGTGGCTGTGTGTAATGGTCCACGTGGGGATTGGTTTTCTACTGTTTTATGTATTTACTTACATATAGAATACTGTAAGCATGATAATAACCAGTGTACTACTTTCCTTAGTATAAACTGTTAGTCTTAGTTCAATATGCATATCTGCTGCTATGGGGTACCCTTGGGATCATTCTGGACTTGTTCCAGAACCCAGAAACATGCAAACCAAGCACTGGTCTGGTTGCGCCAGGGCGCGACAATCGCACGCCAGATTGAGTCAATCGCACACTGGATTGCCACCATCGCGCGCCGGACTGCCTCTGACCTGTGGCTGGCCTTGCACGGGTAGCTTGGCTTTAGGCCATTATTTTGTCCCCACATTGTTTATGGGGTGTTTTGTTAAATTGTAGGGCTTTTTCAGCCTTTAAATTGTATATTAACTGTTTATCAACTGCTATATAGACTGCTTGGTTTGTCCTGAGTGTGCACTGGTCCTTCCAGAGCCCAGAAGGGGATAAAACTCAACCTGTTGGACGGATGTCAACCCGCGTGCGATTGTATGGGTCTGTCTCACGATGGTGGGCTTGCATGCACGTAGATCCATGCATGTAAGTTGGCCATTGTTTGTGTCAAATTCATACAAAGGCACACTGGTTTGATATCCGGTCGCAGTTTTGGATTTTATCTCATTTATTTTTCAATATTTCATCCATGCATGCTCTCTATCACATCCTGCAAACTGTTACAGCTTTAATCCCCATTAAACTGTTCCCCCGCCCTAATTGGCTAAAGAATTGATTAATCAAACAGAATCGTAAACGTTTTTGCAAATGCTTAAGTAGAGACCAATCTCCGGATTAGGCGAGAGGGGTGCCTTAAAACCCTTCCCCTCTCGTAACCTGGCTCCCGAATCCAGATATGGTTATGACGGACGGGTGCCTTCACCTTTTTCAAAAATCAAACAGCGCAGCTAGCGTTTCAAGTTCGATGCCTTGGGTGTCGGACCTTCAAACCCAAGTGGCGACTCTGAATTGAGCGCTCGTCTGTCAAAAAAACGCGCTCATCGATCCGCCCTTTTTTCCGAGCACGCTGCCCACAGAGTGCAGCCACCACCTCTTCGTCTGAAAAAGCCCTCTCCAACCACGCAACAGCCTTATCTGAGATATTGTCAAACACCATCCTGTCCACCATGGGTCTTCAATCTTCCTCCTCCCCAAACCAGCATAAAAATCCGTCACCTCCATATTAGTGTCCTCCTCCCTATCAAAGATGGAATCCCCCACCCTGACCAGTGCCATAAAGTTACACCTCCTCCGAGCATTTGCCATTCTATGAAAGAATCTCGTATTTTGATCACCATCTCAATTTATAAAAAAAAAATATGGGCTGGGTTTATTTTATTTTGTTGGGCTTACAAACAAATTTTATATTTGGACTTTTATTTACTTTGGTTCGATGTGAGTGTCCCAGTGCTGACAATACTAAAGAAAAAACAAATTATAGGAAAAGAAAAATATAAGTGTAGGTTCCCTTGAACTGCTCAAACCATGGTACAGTCATCCCTACCACCAACACAAAGGATTACAATCTAATATGGTTTTAGTTAGACTTTGGAGAATTTGGGCAACATTGTTTATGTCATAATGCATTTGTTTTGCTGTGGTCCTTGTATTGTGGATTAAATTATTTTCTTCTTCACGTGCAAGTCTCATTGAGTGAGGATGTGTTAGAAATTGTTCCCTCCCTCCGTCCCAAATTGCTAAATTGCTGGTCCTTTCCTTTTATGGATGTCCGAAATTGAATGTCCATTTTCAAAACGGTTAAATATATACTTGCCCCTTAAACTATTCCGAAATTTTTTACTTCCCCTTTCAACTACCAATTGAACACCCTTGCCCCTTCAACTTAAAAAATGTTACACAGTCAGGACAATCTCTTCCTTTTGGACGGAACACTTGATCCCCTCTCCCTAAGTGGGTTAGTTGAAGGATATAAATGTCTTTTGCCTACCATATATGTATATGTATCTATTCTCTTCTTCCTCTCTCTCACAATCTGGTCTACCATAACTCTGACTCTGTTCCCTCCCTCCCCCTCTCTCTCTCTCTCTCTCCAACTCACTCACTCTGTTCATCTCTCTCTCACACACACACATCATAATGAGAGGCAGACAGCAGTGAGGATTTCTTCCGCAATTTCCTCCGCTTGTACAAATACAATGACAATCATAGCAAATGCATTCTTTTCTTTGGTCACAACAATCATAGCATCTGAAAATGTAAAAATGCAGCACAATCACAAGCATGCATTCTTCTCTACAATTGCCAAAAAAAGAAAAGAAAAGGGCATTACCAGTAGCAACAACCACAAAAGCAGAACAAGGCATAACAGTACCAACAAATGTCTCCATTAACAGAACAAGTCTTTCTCCTTAGGTTCAGCCCTAACAGTGCACAAGCCAAAAAAGGCATCAATAGCCATCACAAAAGCAAAAGAACCATCAATAACCATGCCAAACAAGGCACCAAAAGCCAGGGCAATACAAAACACCATAATAGTAGATAAAATTTGGTCTTAAACTTAGATAAAGACATTTAAAGATAGAAACTTAACGGAAACCTCCCCTTTTAGTTGGGGCCTTCGGACCTCTTGTGATTGTGGGTGTGGGCTGTGATGGCTGACTGAATGTTGGTTGTGTGATTACCTGACTGCATTGCTTTTCTTTGGTTCCATCTTCACATTGCTTTTCTTTGGTTGCACCTCCCTTTTTACCAGATGGGCAAGTCCTCACATTGTGCCCTTTTTCCCCACATCTTCTACAACTCAATTTCTTAAGATACCTCCTCATTTTCTTGGTTCCATCTTCACTTTGAGCAGGTGGCTCATCTGCTTCCCTCCTCCTGCATTTCTTGGGTCTCCCAGACTTTCTAGTGTAATGTGGTGGCTGAATTGGCGGTTTATCTGTCTTCTCCCACCTATCCATTTCATTCATGGGGTATATCACATGCTTGTAGGTGTTGGTGTATGCTTGCTTCTGGTAGTAGTCATGCACAATGCCTTGAACTTTCTGTTTTGATTCCCTAAAGATAGCAGGTGCATGTGCACAAGGGATGCCTGTCAAACATGTAATGAGTTTGATTAGAAGAGCATGAATAAATGTAATTGAAAATGTAACTTAAAATGGAAAAAGAATACCTGTCAACTCCCATCTTCTACAAGAGCATGTTTGGCCATTCATGTCAATGCAGAACTGGTTGTTCCCAGAAAAACCCCTAGCTTCAAATTGGTTGTCCCCAGTTAAGACAACAATGTACTCTTGGCACAGTGCAATGTTCTTGTCCAATAACTTCACTATCTTTGGACCTATCTGACCAGGCCATTTCTCCACAGAAGCCCTCCTCCTCACTAAATGCCTTGTCAAATAAATCCTAATCCTCTCTAGCATGGTTAGTATTGGCTTATCCCTAGCATCTAGTATGGCAGCATTAAAAGACTCACATAGGTTATTCAAGAGTATGTCACATTTGGGAGCCTCACTGAAATGAGACCTAGACCAGTGGTGGGCATCATGCTTAGCAAGCCACTTGAATGCTGCCCCATCCTCTTTCTTGAACTCTTCCATTAGGCTTTTAAACCTCCCTATATAGGTAGCTCTAGCAAGACTCCACAACCTATCTTTAACTGCTTGACCGGTATAGCCAGCTCTCTTCATATTGCTGTGTAGATGCCTAACACTATGTCTGTGTTCCACACAGGCAACAAGTTACTGATTGCATTGATCAGCCCCTGCAAGAAACAGAGTAAGATCCATTTACAGCAGCAAAAAAGCAATAGGAGAATAGAAAGATTGAATACAAATGGAAATTAGAGTAACAAAAATATTGGAACTGAAATTTACCTTTTGTTTATCTGAAATGATTGTGAATGTTGGTTCATTTGGTATCTCAAGATCATTCTTCAAATGCTCCAAGAACCAACTCCAACTTGCCTCATCTTCAACCTCAACCATTGCATAAGCCACTGGATATATCTGGTTATTCCCATCTATGGCAACTGCTGCCAACAATTGCCCACCATGGGGGCCTTTCAAATGACAACCATCTACTCCAATGATAGGCCTACAACCCTCAATGAACCCCTTCTTTAATGCAGCCCAGCAAATGTACATCCTTTCAAACTTATCAGTGGTTATTCCATCCATATCTTTCTTAAAATGCAGGTATACAGAGGTCCCTGGATTTGTTCTAACCATCTCTCCACAATAATCCCATAACTTCCCATATTGCTCAACATAAGAACCCTCCATTTTCTTTGTTGCCTTCCTCCTAGCATTGAATGCCATCCCTGATGATATTTTCACATTAAAATCCCCCATTACTTGTTCCACAATTTCAGTGAGAGGCCATGAGGGCTTGATCTTGAACTCCTTAAAATAAGTGTTTGCCAACCAACTTGAATTCAGTAGCTTGTTAGTCCGCATCCAGCCACAATCATGGTTGGGGTTATATGTCTTAACCTGAAGGGCTATCCTATCAGTTGTGATGCTTGAGGCTAGTATCTTCCATGGGCAATTAGTAGCACAATGAGCTCTAACTCTGTCCGTGTCATTCTTTTCAAATGTAATTTCTTTTCCATTGACAATTGCATGTTGCCTGATTGCTTCTACACATTGAGCCCTATTCTTAAAAATCATTTTTTCCTCTATAATAGGTTGTACCTTCCCCAATACAGGCCTGTATTTCCTAAACTTTGCCTTTTTTTTCCCGTCTTCATCAGAAGAAGCTGAGTCAAAACTCATGAAACCATCTGAGGAATCCCTCTCCTCAGACTCCGTTTTAGACAAACAATCATGGAGGATATCACTTTTAACAACCCTTTTCTGCCTCACACCAGTCCACTCTATTTCTTTATCCACATTGGCATCAAACAAGGCATCATCATCTTCACTGAGTTCATAATCAGTGTCTATAAAGACATCAAAATCAAAATCAGATTTTGAATTAGAGTCATGGTCAAGATGTCTTCTTCTTCTTCTTCTTGTGGTGGTTGGTTGGTTTTGTCTAGAGGTGGGTTGTGGTTCATTGGTGGGAGGTGGTTCTTTGGCGGGTGGTGGGTTTTGTCTAGTGGAAGGTATGTGAGTTGACAAATCCAGACAAGTATAATTATCCTGAGAAAATGAGCCACAATCCCATTCCCAACTGGTGATGTCAATATCTAGTAGGCCATCCTCCACATCCACATATTTATTGTGTTCAACACTAGTGGACCCCTCCAAATGACTATTAACTAAGTACAATTCCAACAAGTCATTATTAAGGGATTGAACCATGCTTGTAACATCACTATCTGTTTTGATAATGTTAAAAACCCATTTCCCATCTAAATGACAAACCCTGTAGGACAAAGACTCTTCTTCCACGTAACCAACTTCCTTACACATTGCTCGCAACTCAGTTCTAGAAATTCTATCGTTATCACAAAAGTCAAAGTAGTTCACAGTACCACTTACATAATACTCCATCATATCTTCCTTAACTAAATTTCCATCATGATTTAACTTAATAGTAAAATACTCAGGACTGGAATCTGCAAAATTATGTCATAAACAAAACAAAAAAGAAATAAACAACCAGTTTATGTTGACCAAACAAAGAAATTGGATAGTTGAAGGGGCAAGTATAAAAAAAAAAAAAATTGGTCTTGTATTCACCAAACAAAACCGACATACAGAAACATACAAAATAGGACCACTTTATACTTTAAAAAATGAAAAACGCCAAAACTGGTAGGGTATACTTGCCCCTTTGACAACAACAAACCACGTTTATCACTTTGCAAACCCATATTTTAATTTGTAAAGGCTAGGATTAGATATAGCGAGTAGAATATTTTATACAAAGTGGGTCAGTTGCAATAAAAAAACTCAGATTCAATAAAAGAAAATCGACTTACATTTCAGTTTGAATCCATTTGGTGCTCTCAAAATCCACGCCATTCCAGTCGTGCGCAATGGAGCACGCTCTCTCTCTCTTCTCTCTCTCTCTCTTTGATTCAGGAGTAATCCAGTCGTGAGTTGAAGAGTTGAGGAATTAGGGTTTGCGGCTCAAGTGAGAAAAACATGGATTGAGTAGGTTTGGGAGTAAATGACTCATGTATCCTTCTGTTGGCGCCAAAAAAAGAAGAGTTGGGTTGGGTGTTAAGTTTTCCGTCCATGGTTTGGACGGAATGGAGAGATTGTCCTGACTGCGTAACATTTTTTTAGTTGAAGGGGCAAGAGTGTTCAATTGGTAGTTGAAGGGGGAAGTAAAAATTTTCGGAATAGTTTAGGGGGCAAGTATATATTTAACCCTTTTGAAAAGTCAACATAAAAAGTTGTGCAACATTACTCTTTCACTTTTTCTTTTATACATTAATGGTCATGTCAACAAAGCATAAAGTACGGGCTAATTGGAAAAGTCAATACCAATTATATTTCCCATCATTCTCCTCATAAAAACTTGCTTCCCCAAAAGAGGCAAGCAAATTGGGACGGAGGGAGTAATTATTAACTCCAAAACTTGTGTATAAGCTTGAGCGGTTTCTCCACTCATTGCCATCTCTCCTTTTTTTGTGGCTTTGTGGTTTGTAAGTCTTTCTTTAGATGGTTGAGTTATGGAGATAGAAGTCAAGATGCTCCCCCACCATCCCGTCCCTCTCATTTGCCAAATTTCTTCACCTCTTGTGTGGCTGCCCCTTAGTATCACCTCCTATCTGGTTATCGTGGTCCTATATGTACATATTGTATCTTTTCTGTGAATCCACAAAAAGGTGGAAAAAGAATGATGAAATTTCAGCAAACCTAATTACAAAAACAGAAAGGAGGAAAAATATACGTAAGACCTGAGAACATTAGGCATTAACAGATGGGATGAGCTCTGGTTAGGGATGTCAAGAATGGATCTTGATCATCAATGTAGGGCTAGCTGGATGACTTTTCCCCTGCTTTTACTTTCTACAAATAGGCTTCTGCTACGAGAAGGAGCTACACTATCGTTCATGATGACGACAATAAATCCGATGACAACATCATACGTGTATACCAGTGATCTTTCATGTTATAATTTATTTGTTTGTTTTTGCACCACTTTTGTCTTAACTTAGGATGTTGTTGTGGCTGTTACCAAAATCATTGCCATTGTGTATTAGAAATCCCCAAAGGCTAAAGGGTTGTTTGATATCCCATATTCAGCACTTAAAATTGAAACAATTAAGTAATAAGTGATTAAGTAGGTTTGATAACCATATTTTACATTTCTTAACAGATTAAGTGCCACTTAAAATATAGTGTAAAAAGTTTAAAAATTAAGTAGCTTTGAGCTACTTAATTCTGGCTGAATTCTTATATGCTTGCATTCAACCAGCACCACCACCACCACCACCACTACCACCGTCATCACTCAACCACCACTACATCACCACCACTTCCACCCCCACCACCACCATCACTACTCCACTACCACGCTACCACCACCACAACCATCACTATTCCACTACCACGCTACCACCACCACAACCACCACCGCCGCCGCCACCGCCACCGCCACCACCACCACTACTACACTATCACCACCATGACGTTACCACTACCACAACTATTACCACCACCACCACTAGTCCATTCCATTCCACCCCCACCGCCATCACTTCACCACCACCACAACCATTACCACCCACCACTACTACCACGCCGTCACCACCACCACCACCATTACCACACTACCACGCTACCACCACCACAACCATCACTACACTACCATGCTACCACCACCACAACTATTACCACCATAACCACCATCACTCCACCAACACCACCACCATCACCGCTCCACCACCACCACCACCATCACCGCTCCACCACCACCACCACCACCACCACCACTCCACTACCACCACCACAACGCTACAACTACCACAAACATTACCACCACCACTACTCCACTCCACTCCACCCCTCACCACCATCACTTCACCACCACTGCCACGATACCACAACCATTACCACCCACCACTGGTACACTCCACCACCACCACTACCACACCACCCCTACCATGCCGTCGCCACCGCCACCACCACCACCACAATGCCACCACTGCACCACCATCATTCCACCGTCACTATCACACCACCGCCACCATCCCACCACCACCCTCACCACTACCATTTCATCACCCCCACCACCACAATCACCAAAATTAAAGAGAATTAGAACTAAAATTAATTCATTAATTTTAATTGAGTGCTTAATATGTTTATCAAACAGCTCTTCAGCTTAAAAAATTCAGCATTCAGCTTTCAGACTTCAGTACTTAACTTTTCAGCTTTCAGTTTTATCAAACAGCCCCTAAATAGACTGCTGAAATGTTGCTTCACCCGTTTATAAGACTTTTGGCTGTATCAAAACTTTCACCGAATTACACAAGTATTTATAAATTAAGGACATGCTTTTCCTATTTCAGGTTACCGCTGCCTTGAGAGAATCAGGCCTTGAGTCATCGAATCTTATTCTTGGAATAGATTTTACGAAAAGTAATGAGTGGACAGGTTTGTACGGGTGGATAACATGTGTACTTAAGTTTTACACACTAACATGGCCTTTTCATTGTTGATCATGATTCATTGGCTTGACACCAATGGTTGCTCTACCTTTGAGTTTTTATTTGGTTTAACAACTATCATTTGCCTTGTGATCATGTTATGTTCTCCAGAAAGATTTGGTATTGAATTTATGTATGTTGATAGCTAATACATTGACATTATCACTGAAGGCAAAGTCTCATTCAACAACAGGAGTCTGCATGATATTGGTGGTACACCTAATCCATATGAGAAGGCCATTTCTATCATTGGAAAGACTTTGGCTCCCTTTGATGAAGACAACTTGATTCCCTGTTTTGGGTTTGGCGATTGTAAGTTGTGATATCCGAGGATTTGAATAATATTACTCTGAATGCTTTCTGGATCACTAAAAAGTCTTGAATTCCTTGTACTTTTTTGCTTGATAGCTACTACCCATGATCAAGAAGTGTTTAGCTTTCACAATGATCATTCCCCTTGCCATGGTTTTGAAGAAGTCTTAGCCTGCTATAAGAAGATTGTTCCAAACTTGCGACTGTCAGGTTGGTGTCTTGTTCCTTTTATATCTGAACCGATGTGGTCTGAGTATTCTATTGGCCTTTTGTAGACCATACTGCTTTTCTAGTTAACCCATAGGTTTTTCTGATCAAAGCATACCATCCCTACTATGTTTTGTATCTCAAGGAACTTGACAGATAATAACCTGATTGTATGTAAGGGCCAACATCTTATGCACCAGTTGTAGAGGCTGCAGTAGACATTGTGGAGAAAAGTGGTGGGCAGTACCATATTTTGGTTATCGTAGCAGATGGCCAGGTTACTTTTACACACCCTCTCTCTAATACTCAAGCAAAGGCACAAACACACTCACTCAGTTGGCCTCCCAAACATTATTTATGTGCATTAAGGTTACAAGAAGCGTCAACACAGGTGATGGGGAACTCAGCCCACAAGAGGACAAAACAATTAATTCTATTGTATATGCAAGGTATTTCAACATCAACTACTTTCTAGTCCCTTTAGATCTTGTTTTAAAGGCTTCGACTTTGTCATCAGTGCTAGTTGTTATTGTTTGTGTTGAATCAAGTCAGTGCATATTGTTAATGTGGTAAGGGCACTACTTGTCAAGAAAGATGTAGCAATGGCTTGGGTCAAGGTTAAGGTAGAGTTATCAGTTATCAAGGCCATTAGAATGTCAATTAGCACACTGTATAGGACTTTGATATCAGCTGAAGTTTTACTTGGTACCTTCATCTGGTGCACTTGGATCTCAAACTTCGGATACGGTAATGTCAGAGAGCGGGTTGATTTGGCCTGTGCTTTCCTCCGTAACTTTTTGAATGCTATGATTGGCAATCCTGGTATCTAACTCTTCGTATCTTGATACTTCAAGTTTGTGTACGTATCAAAGCTACTAGAATACAAGGAGTTAAAATACCTGCTACGTTGATAATGACATAGGTGAGACTTAAATACCTGACAAGCACAATTAACTACAAACTTTGTCGCTTCTCAGATTTGGAGAATAGCAGCAATTTTTGTTCTGCTTAAATATGTTTTTGAAGCATCTGGTTTTGGATAAAGGCTGATACGAGTAGCGGGTTTTTGTTCCTCCGATACCGTTATTTGCTTTCGTAATTGCTGTTATGATCCATATGGTCCAACATCGGCCATATATGGCCATATCACTGATACCGTTATGTAGGAAACGTAGGCCAGTATATACATAATAAAGAAGTAGTTTTTTAGTCGACCTGGTGAAATTTGTGCATTGGATAGGTCAATGTCTTGTTGGAACATAACATGTCCAATCCCTTTGTCGCTAGTTTGGATAGGTCAATGTATTGTTTAATCATCTGGAAGCAAGAACATTGTTATTGTACAGTACCAATCAAGGCAGTTAATATTGTTATCGTCCTTCTATTTTTTCTTATGTATTTATTGCTTCCGGAGTTGAATTAGAATTGAGTAATTGACTATGCCTTGGATGTTTTGGCTTGAGCTTGCAAAGTTCACTTCAATGGCCAGTTAAAACTATATTCTGATAAATTCATGTACTCTTCTTCCTCCTCCTCCTCCTCCTTTCTACTTGATTTGACCAGTTCTTATCCGCTATCAATTGTTCTTGTTGGCGTTGGGGATGGACCCTGGGAAGACATGAAGAAATTTGATGACAAGATCCCTACTCGTGATTTTGATAATTTTCAGGTACAAGCCTAGAAGCATTTAGCAATGTTGCATATATTTAGGCTACTTAATCATATGCTGAAATGTAGCATTGTCTTTTTGGTTGGCTCAATTGTGCAGTTTGTTAACTTCACCACAATTATGTCTAAAGATGCCAGTCCATCAGAGAAAGAAACAGCATTTGCTCTTGCTGCTCTAATGGAGATCCCCTTTCAATATCTAGCAGCCTTAGAACTTGGTCTTCTGGGGTAAGGAGCATAATTTAACCTTGTTTGTACTTCATTGTGAAATTTTTATATGTAAATAGAGCAACTAAATGAAACTGGGGTCATTCCAAGGGTTTTGGTCGGCAATATTCATTGGTTCTTACAGAGTACCTGGATTGATATTTATTTTTATTTCTGACAACCAAAGACTGTACCTGAAATGAGTGAGGAGGCTATGCTTGTGAACCATCGTTTTCATTGATGATAATATCTCCTAGGTGTTCATGGTTCTATTCTAGGATGGGTATACTTTGCTTTCTCCAGAAGCTCTTATCCCAATAATTAGTAACTTATGCTTCAAAGTGTCCAAAAGCATCATTATGCAAGCATTTCCATAGCATTTGGTATTCATGCTCTCATGTGTTATGTTTGGACAAAAGACGAGTGACAGGAAAAGCTAAGAAAATAGTTCCACGCCGTCCTCCAGTTCCATACACTCACCCCTCAGTGCTGCAGTTTCGTGAACCAAGCAACCTTTCATCACCACCGATGCGCGACGAACAAAGCCAGGTAAGGACCATAATGCTGCTAGTCCCTTGGATAAAAGTACTTGTAAGCATAAAGAGCCTCAGTCGACAAGAAAAAAAAGAGAGGATGCAAAAAAAAAGGCTTGGGGGGAGCGTATTCCAAATTATGTCCGACACCTATATAGCTGGAATATAGATACCAGATCAGTCCAATATTTCCTCCTTTAATTTGTCAACGTCATAAAATTTGTCAAGGTGTATAAAGAGATATGAAAGCACTAGAGGAGAGTAGCAAGCCAGAGTATTGCAACGTATCAACTGTTTGAATGATTGAACCCCTTGGGGCAGTTATTCATCTAAGTTTTGTGGCAAGACTTTGTTTTTCTTTTACTTACTCTCCTCGTCTTCTCTTTTATTTTAAGTCACTGTAAATAGGCAGCTTGGCTGACCACACTTTTCAAATCATTTCTTTTTTTGTTTTTTTGTTCTAGAAGTTGACGTTTGGTTTCTTTATGTTTCTCAATCGAGCGAAGGTCTGCCCCATTTGCTTGACTAATGGGAAGGATATGGCATTTGGCTGTGGACACTTGGTGAGTTGCACCTCCAATACCGTCGTACTTTGTCTTTTTGCATTCATTGAATTGTCTTGTGACAATACAGAGTCATAAACAAATTTGTTTGTTGCAGACTTGTAGAGAATGTGGGTCAAGATTGTCTAACTGTCCCATTTGCCGCCAGCGGATTAGCAGCCGTCTCAGGGTTTATACTGGCTGATTGCACCTACGATCTTGGGACAGTTCTTCCTCAACATGTTAATATATATTAAGCTTTGCTATTGTGGTTAGTCTACCTTAATTTGTTAGTATTTGTACATGAAAAAGTGTTTTACATGAAAGACTTGCACAGTTTGGGATGGGGTGGGGTGTTTGGCGGGCAGTGTCCGCCACCACTAGTGCTTCACGGTTTCTTTTCATCTTGCTTGTTAGCGCTTCACGCTTGACTTTCAATGATTCTCCCTCCTGTATCCGTTTCCAATGTACAGCTTGCTGCAGAATTAGAGAAGTATGCAAAATTTTAGCATCCTCCATAATCAACACATATAAAAGGGGAATATGTTCTTAGCATCATCCATAGTCCATGATGCATGATGTAAAAATGTCCAGGGACCCATGTGTATCAAATGTCCTTAAGCAAATGCATCGATCATCGCATTGGATTAATCATAAAGGGCCTTTGGTAAATTTTTTTTACTTTTTATGTTATGTACATCAAGATAAATTATTAACTCAAAAAAATGACGCAAATCATGGGTAGGGTGATGAGTTTAACGTACTTTTTTATTTAGCAGAAAACCTGTATTTCAAAATTGTATTTTTTGAAGAAATGATGATGCAATGTCAAAAGGGCAGTTTTGAAAACTTAGGTTAAAACTTCATTTCATTCATATGCTTTCAATGACTAAACAAACGCTTGAATAGGATTTGGTTTTTTTTCCTAGTTAACACCCCTGCGCTAAAACAAACGCTGGAATGAGATTATCCATGAAGCATATTATCAGAAATTACATCTCTTGATTCTCGATTGCCGTCATCAAAACTGAGCCTAAAATAAAATTCATGCCCCAGCTGCTACCGGAAAAGGAACACAAATCCTACCATTTGTCAACCAAAAAGTCTACTTGCACAAACAAGATTACACGTCATGCATCGATCTTTTTGCGGGCCCACTTTGGGTCCGCTAAAGATGATCTAACCCACTTATGTTTTTTATTATACTTTTATGGGTTCTTTAAAAAAACAGAAATGCTATCAACACAGATAGTATGTGCACAAATGGTGCACATACAATTCCGTGGGGTCTATTACGGGGTCCCCAAAAATAATCCAAGCCGTTCATTAGCTTTAAAATGACTTTCTAATTCATCATGTAAAAAATCAGTTCAATCCAATACCTTTAAGTGTTTGATTCAATCGGCTAAATGTTTAATGAGATTTCAAAATCCTAAAGTATAAGCAAAAATTTGAATGATTACATTAAGTAATTAAAAAATCGGATTGAGCTGATTTTTTATGTGATGACTTAGAAAATCATTTTAAAGCTAATGAACAGCTTGGATTGTTTTTGGGGACACGGTAATGGGTCCCATGGAGTTGTATGTGCACAATCTGTGCACATACTATCTGTGTTGATAGCATTTCTATTAAAAAAATTGTTCAATCAAATATTGATAGGGGCTTTTTCAAAATTGATGCGGCGAAATTGAGTGGTTCGCCCTACGAATTACAAAAGAGCACCTATCAATATCCGATTTAATTTATCTTTTACAGAAACCCATAAAAAAAAGTTCTAAAAAAAGGTAGCGGTTCGAATCATCTATGCAAAAGTACAAGGTGGACTTCGCAAAAAATTCTGTGCATGATCCGTCTAACATTGTTTGTGCACATAAACACTTCTGTTTGTCAACCATTCTCAAGATTCAATTCAATAAGCAAATATAGGATGCCCTTCTCTCTCTTTTTTATTTAACTGGCATAGATAGAACAGAATACATAGTCCTAGGGAGCTTAACTCACCTTACATTTAATATAGTTCAGAATCGACTGAATAATAAGGCTATTACAAATATTACTAAAATTAGCTTCTGCAATGGCATCCGCACTTTGATTGGCCTCCTGGTACACACGATGCACCTTCGTTTTAAGGCGATCCAACAACACTCTGCAATCAGATAAAATATTACTTAACTCATGACTATCCATCTCTTTCTTGCTAATGAGTTGCACTAAGGTCATAGAATTTGTTTCCACACTAATGCCCTGCAAATTCTGCTCCCATGCAAGTTGCAAACCGTCTCGAAAGAGCCCAACACTCCATGTCAGTGCTGGACAAGGTTGCAACATTTTTCCTTTGAAATCCTACAACCCAACTGCCATGGCAGTCACGAATTAGGCCACCTGCATTTCCAGTTCTCAAGCTCACATCATAGGATTAGGAACCATCAGTATTGAGTTTGAAACTCCCCTGTAATGAAGGAGACCATCCCACTAATTCGGTTCTTTTGCCACGGGAATCACAATCATGGTTACACGTAAAACTCCATTCAAGGGCAAGGTTAATAACATTTCTAGTCGTAAGCCAAAGGTTAGAGCCAGAAGAACCAAAGACACAACGATTCCTAGAAAGCCAAATAGAACGAAGAGCAAGAGGGAAAATAACACACCAAGGAACCCCACTAGAATGCAACACTATCGATGCACAATTAACATGAACCCAATGCTCAAAAGGAAGAAGAAAAGAACTCCGAACTGAAAGCGGAACCCCACTCCTACACCACAAATTTTGAGCTGAGGCACAATCCCTCACGATGCCCTTCTTGTTTTGCAATTCAAAGCTCGATCTATTCACTTATGAGAATATGTTAGGGCAAGAGCAAAAAATGAATTAAATGGGACTCTTAGCTATTATACCTATGACGTACGGCAAAGTTGAGAAGCATTAAGGAATTTTCAGCAATTGCAGCTCCACTGTTTTTTGATTTCTGTTTCCTAGCCCCGTCAGTCCATGTATGCAGTATGTTTCTCTGCGATCGAAGCAGTTCTCATCAAGCATATGTTTTGGCGAAATGTGCAGCATCTTCTAGGATCCACTCGGAAGTTGATATATCTTATCTGTTCGACAATGGATAGCGTTCTCAGTGGATCTTTTTTGTTCTTTAGGAAGTTGTATTCTTTCTTGCTTGATGTATTCAGTTATTATGTAGTTTGGCTGTTATGTATTTTTGAA
Source organism: Rhododendron vialii (assembly GCF_030253575.1). Classification (NCBI taxonomy): domain Eukaryota; kingdom Viridiplantae; phylum Streptophyta; class Magnoliopsida; order Ericales; family Ericaceae; genus Rhododendron; species Rhododendron vialii. The sequence goes on along the minus strand of NC_080562.1, from coordinate 43,850,035 downwards.
CTTTGGCTGTAATGAACCTTTATTAATCTATGAAGTTCTTTTTTGATGCCAAAAAAAAAGAACCTCAACAAAGCCCTGGGCAAAATAGCCGAACGATCAGTGACTAGGTAATTTTGCCTAGCTGGTAAGGGTGAGCATAGACTAGATTGGATCAAACCAAAAAACAAACCACTACCAACGGATTATGAAATTGGAGAACCAAACTAACCCGCATAATTCATAGAATCAAACAATTAATATATAGTTCGGTTATAGTTTTGAACCAAGATTCGCTTGAAATTGATATATCATCTCATCAACTATTTAAAATACTTAGAATTGCATTGCTAAGTTAAACGAACACTTATATTAGTACTAGTTTTGTTAATATCACCAAAACCCACTAACATTGAGCTATAGTTAGAGCCATGGAAAGGAGTAAATACCAGTAATGAGTGAAGGAATAGGGCCATGGAATAGAGGAATTAATTAGGAAATTTGTTACCGAGCAAAAAAAGATTAAAAAAATCAATTGACTAAGCCAAGTCTTAAGTCGTGTATGTGTAGTGTATGGAAACTATGGGAATGTCATCATATATAGAAATTTAGAGAGTTAATCTTGGAAGTGAAAGAATAGGGTGGTGGAATAAAGCATTAGACTAGAAACTTAATTGGCTATGGAAAAAAAGCTTGTTCAGTGTGTTGTGGCTCCTAGATATGCCACTAGCTTCTTTGCAACGTCCATGATTCGCCCATGATTCAATAAGGCCGTTGTGCTCCAAGTTCCAACGGCTCATTATCCACTCCAGCCGTACCTTCCTTCCCATTCAAATCACTTCACAATGACTTTGTCGTTACTGCACAACATCTTCCCAACTTGTCCACTCATCTTTACGAAAGTGCTTTTCTCTCATGAGAGCGAAAACATTTCTAGCTTTCCTTGGAATAAAAAAGGGCATCTTTCTTTCATCCTTCTTCTCGGAACCTCCTACCGACTATTAATCAAAAGCAATACCCACCCGGTGAGAAAGCACCTTACCGAGTTCCTCCTCCCTATCTCGATCAAGACCTATTAATGACAACCTTTCTCTCTCTCTCTCTCTCTCAAAATCCAAAACTCACACAACAACGCTGTCGCGCCATAGAACTAACTCAGTAACTATTGTCTCTCGCACTATCTTTTTAGTTTCAACCGAAAGCTAGGCTTTTTGATATCTTTTGTTTTGTATGATGAATTGTTTGTGTAATTGTGTTCCAAGTTGATTGATATTAGACTTTTGATTGCTCCATTTTGTATTAGTTCTATTGATTGGGTCGTGCTCTTCAAAGCTAGGGCTTTGAGTTATGATATAGTGATTGTTAGGGTTTCTCATTGGATGGTTCTGATTTCTTCAACTAAAGGTGTTGATTCTCAAAATAGAATTATAGATTTTACACCTTCAATTGTCTGGGAAGATTTAATTTGTTGAATAGTGAGTACAATTTTTTCAAAGTATTTTACTTATTGATTTTTATTTTCTAATAATTTGGGTAGGTTAGGGGCCATGAGTTTTTAAGGTTATGGTTAGTATGTGCCCTTTTGTATAGATTTCATTTATTGGCCATTGAAACAGGTGAAGCGTCCAGAAACCTAGTTGCTATGAGACGAAGCTTGAGAAAATTGTCAAATCCAGTAATTGGCAATGCCACAAAAAACACTCTTATCCCATCCTCCTCCACTTTTTCCACTTCTTCTGGCGGTGGAGGTGGCAGTGGCAGGGGTCGTGGACAAGGCTCGTCTATAATTGGCCCTTCTGACTCTCAAATTGCCGCTTCCACTCCCCCTCTCCCAGGGAAAACAGAGGCTGCTGGGGATGGTGATGACCCCAAAGGCGACTTTAGCTCCTCTCCTTTCCCATCTGGGTTGGGCCATGGCCGAGGTAAACCCCTCCCTTCTACCCCAACCCTTCCTTCATATTCTTCCTTCATGTCCGCTGTTAGTAGTACCAGTATTGATGGTGATGGCGCTGGACACGGCAGAGCCACCGCTCCTCCTCCTCATCCGCAAGCGGAGCCCGAGCAATTAGGACCCAAGAGACCCATTTTCTTCACCAAAGAGGAGCCTTCGTCTGATTCAACAAAACCTATTATCCCTAGAAATCTGCTAGCTCAGGACAGCGACCTCCCCTCTGGTATTCTCTCTGTGCTTTCTGGTGCCGGCCGTGGAAAGCCCGCAAAACAATCTGTTCCCGATACGAAGGCTAAGGAAGAAAACCGACACCTAAGGCCCTTGAAACCAGGTAAAGGGATAGGTGTTGGCTCAACATCCAGTGATGGCAGTTTACCCCAACCAAAGTTGAGCCGTGAGGAGGCTGTAAAGAAGGCCGTGGGGATATTGTCCAAGGGTGGGTTTGTTGCAGACACAATGGAGGATGGTGGAAGGGGGAGAGGTGGTTTTAGAGGAAGAGGCAATCATGGGAGAGGGAGCCAGGGATGGAGAGGAAGAGGTCGAGGTAGAGACAGCCTGGTTCAAGATGGGGACGATGACTTTGGTGCTGACCTTTACCTTGGTGACGATGCCGACGGTGAGAAATTGGCTATGACCCTTGGGCCGGATAAAATGAATCAACTGGTTGAAGCATTTGAAGAGATGAGTGGCAGAGTCTTGCCTTCTCCCATGGAGGATGCCTATTTGGACGCTGTCCACACGAATTACATGGTAAAATGCATGTTGTATTCCTTATTAATTAAACCAGGAATGAGCAGTTCCTGGAAATGATTGTTTGAAATCTGACGTCTTTCTTCTGCATGTATTTTGGTCTTGTAGATAGAGTGTGAGCCAGAGTACTTGATGGAAGACTTTGGTACAAACCCTGACATTGATGAGAAGCCACCCGTTTCTCTTCGAGATGCACTTGAGAAGATGAAGCCTTTCCTAATGGCTTACGAGGGAATTCAAAGCCAATCGGAGTGGGAGGTATGTCAACTTGCTCTTTTGTTCGTTTTCCTTTAATGGCGTCGTATATTTGTCAGAAGTTAACATACGTTAGTTTGATAATTGCAGAAGGGTGATCACTTACTGTTTTTTTATAGTTCAATATTTTTTTTATTTTTATATATAGGTATCACTTACTGTTGTCTGTTTTCATCTATTTTAGTTACTTTGATTGAAACTGTTATAGGTAATCTAATTTTTGTATATCTAGTTATCTACATATTCTTCTGGAACTTTATTTTGTTTTTTGCATTTGTTATGTACTTATCTTGATCGATTAGTTTTGCTTTGGCTGTCTTGCTTTACCATTTTAGTCTTGTCAGCTGTTGAATTATTGGTTTCATTTTGCTTGACAGTATCATCGGTCATAATTCTCTTTTCCATTGCTATTTGAATATTAAAGCCTTGTTAGGGATATCCCTGTTATGATCAACTCCTTTCCTGTGGATTGTGATATTCAGTTTACTATACTAGTAAGTTGTGTTTGTGAAGGAGAGATGGTTAGCACTGACAAGAGTGGCAGGAATAAGATTTCTACTTGTTTGTTTTTGTATTTGATCAACTAGGGTTATGTTAATCACATAAATCTCTCAGTCTTTTTTGTTCTTGCTTTCTCTCGAGAAGAGTATGGTGACTGGATTTGAGTCAAATACCAAAGCAGAGGCTACTTAGATATGAGCAGTATGTGCATGCTACGAGTTCTATGCTTTAAAGGACTGCAACAATCTATTAGGATGTGGATTTCTAAAATGTGTATAGGATTTGCAATAATTTTTTCGGGCTTTGATCTTCTCCTCTCAAAGGGGATCCGCTGTTTAATTCTAGAGATTGCAGTCATTTGAAGAGTTTTTTTGTCATTCCTTTTTTGGAGGACTTCTTGTCCTTATCATTTTTTATCTTTTTATTTCACTTTTTTTATATAACATTTAAAAAAACCCTTGTAGGTTGATTTCGTCAGATGCATTACATGGTTTGTAATAATTCTATTTTCCTTTGTTAATTATTGGAGTCTGGCATAATTCGTATCTATAATGTTTCTGTTTTCAATTGTCATTCAGGGTTGCCTGTAACTCTTTTATCTATTTGACTTCACCAGGAAGTTGTGAAAGAAGCAATGGAGAGAGTCCCTATTATCAAAGAGCTTGTGGATTACTACAGTGGACCTGACAGAGTAACTGCTAAGAAGCAGCATGAAGAGCTGGAAAGAGTTGCAAAAACTCTTCCCGAAAGCGCCCCTGCTTCAGTGAAGTGGTTTACTGAGCGTGCTGTTCTTTCACTTCAGGTTGGGGTTGTTTCTACGTATATTCTGTTATTCAGTGGGTTTCTATAGAATCTTACCTTGTCGATACCAGGGGTTTTCTGGTACTATTGCTAGATTTTGTGCCTCTTATGTCAACCCACAAGATGGTTGGTTTCTGCAAGAGGTCGCGGTTTTTGATATTATTGTTAGCTTTATATTGGAAACCGTTTGGGATTCTGTGTATGATACACAGAATAACTTAGGTTCATGGAATAATTTTATCTAATTGATGAAAATTACAGTTCACTTTTGAGAAGAGTTTACTGTTCTTGTTATTTGAAGAATTTTTAATGTATGTTATCTGGTTAATTGAACAATGTATTTTCATCGTTTGGACTGGTTTAGGGTGTTGGAAGACTAAGTGGTTGTTTAGGGAAGTAAATGAGAGCTAAAAGAAACTTTGTGGAAAATGGAAGCACACTTGCGTGTTGCATTCAGAACTTGTGAAATTAAATTATATTTATTACCGAGTTAGTTGCTGAATTAACCGCTACCCCTTATAGGTCATATTCCATGGCTCTCCTAGATTTCCCTTACGGAACCTCGGCTCCAACAACGGTTGAAGTTTATGCAAAGGTGTACTGTTTGTGTGAGTGGTTTACTGACAGGGAATTTGAAACCAGTTTGGAAATGCGATGAAGGAGAGTAGGCATTGCTTTGTTAACTTAACTACTCTATTTTGCTAATTTGAGTTTTTTCTTCTTCTCGTTATTTTCGGATTCCTTTTTACAAGTAATAATGGGAGAGCATTATGTATTTGATACTTAATAAGAAAAGAAATATTTTGTGATTGTTTGGTGTTGACTGTGTATGTCGTCTGGAATTTCCTTTTTGTCAGGTGATTGTTTTCCTCTGTGTCGTTCTATTCAATGTGCGGATCTTAGGTATATGGAGGAATTCATAGTGGAAAAAGGATAGGTGAAAGAAATATGTGAGGCAGCTAGATCTATTTCTTTGTTTCCCTGCCATTTTCCTTATATTTCTGAACCTCCCTCCATAGTTCCATGATCCTAGTACTGTGTGTGTTTTAGATTAGAGGTTAGGGCACTTTCATTTGTTGCAGTTTTTTTAGTAAATAGTGTAGTGCGTACCCTCATGTTCTGTTTGGATTCTGAATCTGTTAAGGGTGCTGGAAAAATGATGCTAGGTACACCATTTGAGTTTTTATGGATGACTATAGAGAGCAGATTTTATTGACAATTATCTATGGAAAGAGGAAAAATTGTAACTTCATTTTGTTTCCCTTAATTGTTTCTCTGCAATCAAAACTTCAGCATAAATGTTTATGGAACGTGTGTGATTTGGAATATTATGTTGGTAGCATTGTCATTTCTTACAAAGAAAAATTATGTTATGCAGAGCAACCCAGGGTGGGGATTTGATAAAAAATGCGAGTTTATGGATAGACTGGTGGGCGAGGTATCACAGCAGTACAAGTAAGCATGGTATGGTTGGGTTTGTTGGTTGTTCTCCACTGGAAGGGTTCACAATTTTGATCAATGAAGATAATCATGAAGGATTTCAAGTGCTGGTGGCAGATGGACGGTGACCATCCTTGTTGTTTCCTTCTTTGACTACAAATGATATGGATTTATTTTGTATTCATCTCATAAATTGAGGAGTTATATTCTCAGAATAACTTGAGTTAAAATGGTTGATTTGGTGGTCCAGTTGTATTTGCAATGTCACACAAGCAGATGGCTGAGTAACTGAACTTTGCAACGGCACTACGTTTTAGGGAAAATTAGCCATAAGGACGGTAAAATAGTTTTCATTTAGGGGAAGGACGCCAGCAAAATAGTTTTCAGTGGAGGTTCTCCAACTTTTTGAGTTTTTTAGCCATAAGGCCAAAACATGTTTAGGCACTTTCATAGGGTTTTTGGTGCACTTTCATAGGGTTTTTGGTGCACTTTCATAGGGTTTTAGGTGCACTTTCCTATTATAGAATTTTAGTGGTTTAGGCACTTTCGTAGAGCATCCTAGGATTTTAGGCACTTTCATAGGGTACCCTAGGATTTTAGGCACTTTCATAGGCACATTTGTCCTTATATTTGATTGCAAAAGGTGCTTGTCCTTGAGCTCAGAAAATGTAAATTTGAGGGATTTTTGGCCAAGTCTCCCTATGTTTTATTACTTGGTGTAGTGTTATCTTTTGTAGGATTTTAGTTGTTTTCTGCTACTTGTTTGCCGACTGATTGTAGTTTCCTGTCTTTGGTTCCTCTGGTTGGGAGGCAGAACTGTAACTAGTATTCAAAGTGTGGTCATTACCATGTCATGAAGTCGAAATTATAGTTTGGTATCCAAGTAGAGTTGAAGCTGGCTGGGGATGGTATCCTCCCTTACTAAGGTTTTCCTGCTACCATTCTGCTTGTGGCTTCAACTGATGCACACTAAAAAGATTTAGACTATTTTTGTTTATTTTGTTTGTTACGAGTACAAACCCGTTACTAGTAGGTCTCCTTAGTTTTGGAATACAGACATTTAGCCTGTTTGGTGGTTAAAATCAACAAGCAACTTTTGTAGTGCGTAATCAATGTTCGGTTTTATGTCGTCGGTTTTCTAAATGTTGGTGTCATGAAATTTTTTTTTTTCCCTTCCTGCCTTGGCGATAAAGCACTGTTTGATCAAGGAAGCATACCCACACAGCACCCTTCACACCTTTGATAGGCACAGTTGATCAACTTCTAGTTCTATGAAAGCTTTACTAGTCTTATTCGTCCACCCACCATTCCCACTTCCACCTCATTGATGCCGACTCTCCAACTTGCTCTTTTAATTAATTTTCTCCAGCGCCTTTTTTCTCCTTTTCTAATTCGTTTTTTGTACTTGTTTTGTTTCACTTATTCATCCCTCAATCAGGACTCAGGAGCTAACAGAAATTTTTTAGCAATAAAAACTGCCCCACCATTTCGTGGGTTCCTAATTTGAACGTCAAACTGAAACTACCAGCTTCTTAAGAGACCTAGAATCCGTGAGGGGGAGGGGGGGCGGGGGGAAAGAGACCTAGAATACCTAGTACATCTGGACTTTTAGTTATTGCCAATGGAGTACCTAAAGTATGTATTTATTTATTTAAAAATAGTACTAGTACTTCATTATGTTGATGAGGAATCTTTATCTATAGTGTTTATATGTACGACAAATCTCTATGCTATATATTTCCTTACCTAAGACCTAGTACTATTAACCATACTAACCTCTACGGGAATGACCTCGGTGTTTTCGGGCATTTTGGGGACACCGTAATTTTTGGCATAACAAAATTATTATGAGCATAACCAAAACTCATTACAAGCATAACAAAATCAGAACAAGGCATAACTTGTTAGTTATTATGCCTTGGTTGATTTTTTGGATATTTCTTGGTTATGCTTTGTTTGGATTTTGTTATACTTGTAATGAGTTTTAGTTATGCTCATAATGATGAAGTTATGCCAAAAATTACGGTGTTTTCAAAATGACCGAAAACACCATAGCATCATCCAACTTCTACTAGTATGTTAAAGTGGAGGATAACTAAAACCCATTACTCCAGTCCTGTGCGCTGCGCATGAAGCAAAGATCAAGGCAAAATGGCAAGCAAGCCTTGCCAGAGGAGTTTGCATTGCGTACAAGTAGATACTCCAAACGGCCTACTCTTTAACAACTATCTATGCCCCCAACTTTTCCGGTTTTAAAAATTATTGTCTTGGTCACTAAATTAACAAAGGAATATTTAAATATTCATCCTCTTTATCCATGTCATGTAAGAATTCATTCCGCTTTTTTTTCATACTTATGTTTTCATCCTTTTAGTGTGTGAATTACCTTTCTTACCCTTTTCACTATGATATACATATATTATGTTATATTGCTTTCCTAATTTAGTGGGATTAGATTTGATTGTTTTCCCAATTTAGTGGGATTGGATTGGATTATTGTTCTAATTCAATGTTATATTGCTTTCCTAATTTAGTGGGATTGGATTTGATTGTTTTCCCAATTTAGTGGGATTGGATTGGATTATTTTCCTACTTCAATGGGATTTGGTAAATTTCAATATGATTGATTACTTATTTTTAGGAATATAACATGATAAGTTGACCACATATTTACATTTTTTCTTCATTCTTCGAGTTGGCCAACCAGATAACAGAAAGTCATATTTTTCATTGATCTTATTACATGGAACATGGCTAAATTACCGTAAAAAAAAATATAACATGATATTCAAACCGTTACATGGTTAAATTACCATAACGATTACCACATGGACACGATTAATATCCCATGATTCGAACAAATATTTCATGGTTAATGGTTCAAATAAACAAAAAACCATTCAATCTGTGTATCGTCATAGAAACCTTCATTAATAATCATGGTAAGAATACCCAAACAAGCCATAAATAAAAAAAATCAACGAACAAGACGAGAAAAAAAACATGAATATTCAATCGCCAATTCATGGTTAATAAACCATGAATACCCAAACCATATAAACAAAAAAAAAAAACTTTAAATCACTACATCTTGAAGATTTGCTCTGGCGACAACAATAACGCCCACTTCTCCGTTAAACTTCATTTGACGATAGAAGATGATTGATTGGCGAAAGGGAGGAGGGAATCGGTCGACAGCAACGGTACCGAAGGGAGATTTATGTCAGCTTCATTGATGACGACGGAGGATGATTGATCGGCGAGAGGGAGGAGGGAAACGGCGGCGATAGAGCGGAAGACGTCGGACGACGAATGGATCGCCGCCCACCCGAGGACGTGTGAATGGCGGTGGTTGTTTATGGAGAACGAATGGAGGACTTTGGAGAGAGAGAGAGAGAGAGTTGTTTATGGAGAACGAATGGAGGACTTTGGAGAGAGAGAGAGAGAGAGAGAGAGAGAGAGAGAGAGAGAGAGATGCTTATTTATATATAATCCCACCCGAATTTTTGGGATCCATAATTTTAGGAATTGAACGGAAATCGTGGGACGGGATGAGAAAGATTATGTTTTGGTCTCATTTTCTAGTATATATATTAGGGGCGCTTTTGGTAAAAAAAAAAAACAGGGATGAAATCATAACTGTTCAAAAAATAGAGGATGAATACTTAAGTTGGATGAGATTTGAGGATGGATAATTAAGTCTCCCATTAACAAACGTGCTACTGATACAGATAATATTGCACAAATTTGTGCACAGATTTTTTTGGATCCCACACTAATGATCCAATCTGTTCATTAGTCTTACAATATTTTTTGGACATGTATCCTATTGAGCTGATTTTTTATGGGATCCCTCGAAAATATTTTAAATTAATGAACAAATCGATTCATTTGTGAGAGAGCCAAAAGTGGGCCACACACAAAATCTGTGCACAAATATGTGCAAAGTTTGTGTCAGTAGCGTTATCGCTAAATTAATGGAGTAAAATTTCCAGGGTGAAAAGACTCGAGGAGGTAGCCTGTAGCTGCGGTACGATGGTCCCAAGAGGAGCAGGGCTGCTCGCGGTCTGGATCGGATTTTTAGGAATCCGAGAACCAAACCGTTAATCACAGTTTATACAAAATGAAATTCGTGTCCGAACCAAAAGTTCTATGGTTCGGTTTCAATCTAATCGGTGACTTACAGATCGGTTACAGTTTTATTCACAGATTACATTACATAAGCAAGCAAAAAATGAAGCTGAAGCATTATCCCAAACTAGATATCCATTCAACCAAACCAAACACCAAATTGGTTTCTACTTTCTAGACATCATTACAGTTCAAAAAACATCAAAGTGGGAGGTCACGGATACCACCACGACAAAGGTCATGGAGCTATGAGCCTGCGGTGTGCGAGTGAGAGAGAGATAGAGGCCTAAAGGTGTGCGAGCGAGAGAGACAGATAGATCAACCGGTGTAAAATTTGGACTGTGGAGACTGGAGTGTAGAGAGAGAGAGAGAGTGAGAGTGAGAGGGAGGGAGGGAGGAGAGCATTGCGGCCGCAGCTTCTGAACTAGGAATAGAAAATAAGAACATACGGAGTTGAACTTGGGATAGAAAATAGGAAAATACGGAGTAATTTAAAGAACTACTGAACTAAGGTTACTTATCCCATTACAAAGAACTACGCTTTATCCTTAGATTTTATGTAGACCTACACTATATCCCATTATTAAGGTAAAATATTAAAATTAGTAAAAAAAAAGTTTTAACGAAATTATTTATATACAATAAATATCTCACAGTCCAGTTCGGTTAATCCACGGTTTCGTAATGAAAATCCGTGAACCGATCGCAAGTCACGATATATTTTCTAAATTTTTCAATCCATGTCCAGATCATTAATTTATGGACAGAATTCAAAAGGTACGAATCGGTTCGATCTGGATTGGTTTCGTGGTTCATCGGATTTTTTGAGTGGCCCTAGGTATGGTGTTCAGTTGATGTAAGATAAGAGAAGGGAAAGCGACATGATAATCATTCTGGGACTTCTGATCATTCGGAAGGGCTCAAGAATAAACACTAGGATGGAAACAAAGATCCCCCAATTAACTTTGATCCTTCATCACTCCGCAATTACGATCGATGGAAATCAAATTAGGCTTGAATTATGTAAGCTATTTTTTCAGTCAAATGGAAGAAGAATAGAGCAAAAAAAAAAACCCTACTTTGATCCTTCATCACTACAATTACGATAAATGAAAATACGATCGATGGAAATCAAATTAGGCTTGATAAGCTTGAAATAGGTAAGCTATTTTTTCAGTCTAAATTTTGAAATCTGATTTATTTTGATGAAGTATGAAAACGGAGATAAGTTCCCTAAAGTTTGATTTAAGTATATGCTTAACTGATTTTCCCACCAATTACACTCTACATACGTTTCGATTGAAAACTGGTCTCACTCACACGAGTCACCACATGCATGCATGCGATGGTCAAAGAAAAGCCTCCCCGACTTGGATCCGAATTGATCTCTAGTTAGCTAGCTGGTCCGTTTGATTAAAGATACACTCCACTACATATTACTAGTAATTAGTGCTTGACGATTTCCTAATCCTAAATTAATGGGTTGTCTCAAGCGTAGGGCGGAGACCGACGCAGCACAATATCCGGTAAGTCCGGAGTCGAATCCACAGAGATGGTAATGTGTGCTAACTAAAAATTCGGGCTTAACTAGTTTAATGGACTCTTAGGTAGCCACCCTTTGCCGGTTTGATTGAGAGATTAACTAAAACAAGAAAATTGAATGTGCTTTTTTTTAGAAAATTAAAAGGAGGTCAAATCGTAGGGTTCATAGCACTTGTAACTAATCCGGATTAACCTGCTCTGTTTGGAGTTCTTAAAAACGTTTAATTTTAGATTGAAAAAGATACCCCGCAAGATGCGAGATCCTATGGTCGCCGTATACCCATGCGCAGCGAAGAATGAGTTTTGGACCCCCATTCCCCCGTTCACATAGGCTCCGACGATGCCTGGGTTCGTCCGCAGGAAGTGTTTTCCAATCGAAAATCGTTTAATTTAATAGTTTGATGAAAGGAGCAGTGTCCGAATTAGCCACGGTGTGCTACGCACCCCGCGACCCTACCTATAAGACTACTCACAGATTATTAAACAAAAAGCAAAATAAACCTTAACTTGCATCGATCATGCTTGAAATCTAATTTAAACAAAAGATTAAAACTAAATTGAGATCCACGAGCAACTTTAATTAAGAACGAAACGTAAAATAAGTTACCGGAAGATGTGTTCTTGAACAAAACTTGAAGACTTCAAAGAAAAGAGCTCTCAAAAGCAAAGAACGTAAAAAGAAAGCTGCTAATAAAAAGAACTAACCCTAAAAACGGAGTTCCGGGGGTATTTATACCAAACCCCAATTATAATGGAATAAAGAATAATAAAAATAAAAACAACGAAGACCAAAATTCCCCCGTGGAGCCTTCGGTATCGATACAGTAAATTGAAGTATCGATACCCGTTGTTCTGTTCTTTCTTGGACCAATTTTATACTTCATTGTATTGATACAGGAAATGAAAGTATCGATACCGCACACGTCAACGGCCATTTCCCGAGCCTTGCATAGGATTTGGCCACCCGACATGTTAACGACATCACCCGACATTCATGACTCCGCTTTGGCATCCCGACAACGTATGAACCGGCCTCAAAGCCACTCATTCCAACCTTGGCATTAAATCCGCCCTATTACCTGTGAAAATAATAAAAACACAAAACCAAAGCAAAACACGGCATCAAGTGAAAAATGGAATAAAACACGCCTCTAATGCGCTAAATCTCCCTACTTAGACGCTCATATCCAAGATATCACGTTCCTATCAATTAGGTGATTACTTGGACCAAGAAAATTATGCTTACTGTGGGATGGTATCTAGTAGGTGGGTATGTGATATATATTCACTTATTAGACCAACAAATTAAACATAAAAATATCAGTACATTTTATATTATTGTTAGTATTATTAGTAGTACTATTATATATAAATGAAAAAACAAAAAGTTGGAGGAGTGCCGTTGGACGGATGGAGTAGGTTGCCCCTTTTTTTTTTGTTTTAATTCTCCCTTAAGCTCCTGGCCCCTCTCTCTCTCTCTACACAAAACAAATCATCCAATCCAATTCTGGCTGCAGCTGGTTCCCGGCCTCTTAATTAAAGTTAGTACTGTATTACCTCTCCGTCCCCCACCCCTACCTATGCCTTAGTATTATGCTTCTTCAGATTACTGGCTGGTATTAATTGCCGGGTTCTTAATAATTAGATCGATGGATCTCCCTGCTGCAGGCACGGCACACGTCGTCTGTGAATGAGTATATTTACTGTATATATGTATCTCTCTGTCTTTGCCTCATTATTCTCGATCGATCGCCCATTTGAATCCACAACCGTACGTACGTGTCTTCTTAATTTCACATGATCGATCACAAGCACTCCTAAGTTATTTCATGTTAATTACAATCCTCACTAGCTAGCTACTACCCCTGAGTACTATCACTCTTCTTTCCAATTTCGATCGGACTACTGGCTTGTCTTTTTACTAGTATCTCCTTAAATTTGGGAGCATTAATTTGTTAATCACATCTATACACACAAAATGGGGTCGAGAGGTGGAGGAGGAGGAGGTCGAAGGAGGGCGGAGAACGGGGGATATTGGTGGGTGCAACCTCTGAAGCCTCTGATGGAAGGGCCGGATCTTGAATTAATAATGCAAGATGAATTTATAAGCAACAAGGAGGAGACATTAATGATCACCACCACCACCACTTCTTCTTCTTCTTCTTCCAATAACAATAATGCTTCATCATCGTCGTCATGGGAAGTGTTAAGGGAATGGTTTCGAGTGCACAAGAACAACAACAACAACAACGTCCGCCCCCCAAATGGCAATGGCAATGGCTTCTCAATAATGTCAGCATTAATGTACTACGGTGGTGGCGGCGGTGGTATCCCCCACATTCGGGCCAAAAGGCAGGATTTGAGGCTTCTGCTTGGGGTATTGGGCTGTCCTCTCGCTCCCATTCCTCTCAAGTCTATCACCACCAATTTCCCAATTCTTCACCGTCCACAAATTATTAAGGACATTCCCATTGTAAGCTAGCTGACTTTGATTACTGTACTTTTTTTCATTACTTCTGTTCTCCACATACAGAGATGTTTGTTTGTAACTTGAGATATATTCCAACTTTTCCTTTTAATTTGGGGGGCGAATGAGAAAATGGAAACTGTTTGTGTGTTTGTGTTAATGAACTATATTCAGGAGACTTCTACCGCGCATTATATAATAGAACAATACTTGGCGGCGACGGGATGTATAAAGCAGCAGCAGCGTAGTAGTAGTGGTGGTGAGAGTATGATGATGATAAAGAATATGTACACGACAGGGACTGTGAAGATGATATGTTGCGAGACAGAAATATCATCGTCGTCGTTGTTGTCATCATCATCATCATCATCATCATCTCCGTCTTCTTCTAGTTCTACTAGTAGTGGGAAGGCGGGAGGAGGAAGAGTGAAGAGTATTGGGACCAGATCAAGAGGGGAGAATGGATGCTTTGTGCTGTGGCAGATGAGTCCAGGGATGTGGTCACTGGAGCTGGTTTTAGGAAATGGTACCGTTGGTGGTAGAGAAAAAGTCATCGCCGGAAGCAACGGCAAGATCGTTTGGAGGCATACCCCTTGGCTCGGCACTCATGCTGCAAAAGGTCCGCATCGTCCTTTACGCCGTATTATCCAGGTTAGTTAGGTTCAACTACTGTCATTTGCGCCACAAAATTATTAATAGTAGTAACCACATCGATCAAAAACTTGCATCCAATTACAAATGGATCGATGTAAAAATATTACGGGGGAGAATAATTAATTATGTGATCCCTTTACTTGAAATACAAAAAGTATGTCACTATAACAATGTTAGGTACAGTAGAATTAGAGATTCTCATTCTATATGACAAATTACGATGATATGATTTTGGGTTTTCCGAATGCTTGAAATATTTAAGGATTATACAAGTAGCTAGGTGGGCATGGATAAATTTCTACCTGAAAAAGGAAATTAAACAACCGTTGTCAAACGATCGAATTAACACATGCAGTAGTAGTAACACATACACAAAACCCCATGCCCAAGAAGCTTAATTGGGTAATAATTAAGTGAGAAATACTAAGTACAAAGAAAATGAATACTTTAAGGGTCAAATTTTTTGCTTATTTTCTTTATCCCTAGCACTCTTAATTAAGTGGATGGGAAGATTGGCAATCTGTAATTAATTACCTCTTGTTTAATTGCAATGAAATTATTAAAAGGCGCATGCTTTGTCCCCTACTTTCCCAGGCATCCCTTACCTTCTTTGATAAACGAGTTTACTTTAAGACCAATATTCAGTACTGCATGCCCTTCTTGGGATTTGCCACCTCACAAAGGCTGCTAATAGTAACTAGAAGTAGTAATTTGGATCTTCCTATCATGTTGGGGTCCCTTTTACTTTTCCCTTTCTCTATTTTCCCACCCCCCGGCCTCCAGCTTTATCACGAAAAACACAACTTAAGGATCGCACCTTTAACGGGACAAATGTTAAAGACAGATCTAGTTTTTTTTTTTCCTCGGTCAATCGGGAATTCAGATATAGTTTTATACTAGTATATATGAAACTTCATAAATTGATACACTCCAACCTAGTGTATATATCACATATTGTGAAATTAAAACCTACTTCTTTTTAACTGCAAAAAGGAATTTATTAATTAATTGTAAAGAGTTAATTAAACATTAATGAATATGTGTCTAATCCATCCGAGGCGCATATATATATATATATATATATATATATATATATATATATATATATATATATATATATATATATATACACACACACAATATAGAGTCCCCTTCTTATAAGGATCACCTTATTTTAATAAAATGCGGACCTCCCTTTTCTTATTGAATTTCGATGATCCGAGCCGCTCAATGTGTTCAAAACCTGATTTTAAGGGTATACGCAAGAAATCAGCAAAAAAAAAGACCCGGAAGGGCTTCATCCGAGCAGTTTTTGTTTGTTTTTTTATTGAACGGTTCAAATAAAAACTGCTCAAATCAAACCCTTCCCGGTCATTTTTTTACCGATTTCTCGCGAGTACCCTTAAAATCACGTTCTGAATACATTGAGCGCCTCGGATCATCGAAATCCGATTGGAAAAGGCGAAAAATAAGGAGGTCCGCATATAAGGTCCGCATATATATATATACATATATATATATATATATATAGTTAGGTTCCGGTGAGGGATCCCTCATTTTATTAAAATGCGGGACTCTCCTTCCCGATTGAATTTCAATGATCCGAGCCGCTCAAAGTGATCAGAACGTGATTTTAAGAGTCCCCGTGAGAAATCAGCAAAAAAAATGACCGGAAAGTGCATCATCCGAGCAGTTTTCATTGAACGGTTCAAAAAAAACTGCTCGAATGACGCCCTTTCCGGTCATTTTTTTTGCTAATTTCCCGCGGGGACCCTTAAAATTACGTTCTGCACACATTGAACGGTTCGGATTTTCAAAATTTGATCGGGAAATGAAAGATATATATATATATATAGAAATCTTCAGGTAAGAATTTTAAAATGCGGACCTTATATGCGGACCTCCTCATTTTTCGCCTTTCCCGATCGGATTTCGATGATCCGAGGCGCTCAATGTGTTCAGAACGTGATTTTAAGGGTACTCGCGAGAAATCGGCAAAAAAAAATGACCGGGAAGGGCTTGATTTGAGCAGTTTTTATTTGAACCGTTCGATAAAAAACAAACAAAAACTGCTCGGATGAAGCCCTTCCCGGTCTTTTTTTTTGCTGATTCTTAGAATGTGTCCTTAAAATTACGTTCTGAACACATTGAGCGGCTCGGATTGTCGAAATTCGATCGGGAAAGGGAGGTCTGCATTTTATTAAAATGAGGTGGTCCTTATTAGAAGAGGACTCGTATATATATATATATATATATATATATATATATATATATATATATATCTTTGTCAAACAAACAGCGCCTTATACTTTTGTCAAACAAACAGCACCCTATACTTCTTCTGCACCCTATTATGGCCACTAGTCGTTATCTCCTTTTCTGTTGTTATGTGGCCAAGACTATTTGACGTTAGCCCGAAGGGGATCGATCAACACATCCATCAATTATTTTGGAGTATTAATTAGTAATTTAAGATTACCATCCCTTGCGTACTCTGCCAATTGTTGGAGTACTTTTAGTTATTCAGGTGATTTTCCGTTCTCTTCTTGATCTCGAACAACAGCTATATATAAGATTGTTTTTTTTTAATTTTTTCAAGAATGCATGAATAATAATTTTGCACCAAATGCAAGCTGTGCTTTGTACATGAATTTTACCGTGAAGTGATTCCACAGTAGCTCCTCTTACTTTGTTTCTTTTAAACTTCCTCTCTTCATTTCCAGTACTATCCCGAATTCCATAAATTGATGAATGTCATTCTTCCTTGTCATCTTTTTTTTTTTCTTTTCTGAAGTTATTTCTTCTTTTCATCTTGTATGTGTTGGTTTCGTCTTTTTGCCTTTCTGAATGCTCCCACCGATCCAAAACGTACTTATTAGCAGAAAAAAGAGAAAAGGAAAGAGAGTAAAATGATCTTACCAATTCTGGTTTATGAAATCAGAACTTAATAAATTATACTCCTTAATTAAAGAAGGGAAGAGAGTTGCGTTCAATGCAGTCTGTTACTTAGGTTTAGAATCCTATGACATTTATAGGTTGTGTTTGGATATTGAATTTGTAAAGGAAACAAACAAATATATCCAATCTCTTTTTGGACAAAATCTCTTCACAAATTGAACATTCACAAACACATTACAATAGCTGGACTACTAAGACGAGTACAGCCGTATATAAAGAATTAAAAGACATGGAGAAGTTTCTCGATCATTGCTGAGGGCCGTTTCTTCAACACCTTTTTGGGATAATACGTCTGCATGTGTAGGTTTTATGACCACAAATGTCCAATCCTGCCTGTAAGTTTGTTTATTTAAACTCGTAGATAGTCTACGTGAACTCCAATGATAACCATGCATGTCCTAGCTAGGGTTCAAAAGTAATCTGTTTAAGTACCGATCATTTTTTGTTTTCCATCCTAAGATAAGATCGAGCTAGGTGGTTTATTTATTTATTTTGAACCAATTAAGCTGCATGCAGGGACTAGATCCGAAGAGCACAGCAAATCTATTTGGGGAAGCACAATGCTTGGGGGAGAAAAGAATAGGAGAGGAAGATTGCTTTGTCCTAAGAGTGGCAGCTGATCGGACGGCTGTGATGGAGAGGAACGAGGGCCCTGCGGAAGTGATTAGGCACGTTCTCTATGGCTACTTCTCCCAAAAGACTGGGCTTCTAATATATCTGGAGGACTCTCACCTCACTAGAGTCCAACCAATTACACCACCAGATGAAGCAGCAAACTTTAACAAGAATAGCAAAAGCAATACTAGTAGTAGTCATAATAAGGAGACGAGGACGGTGTATTGGGAGACGACGATCGGGAGTACCATTGGAGACTACAGAGAGGTGGATGGAGTGTTGATAGCTCACGGGGGTAGGACAATTGCTACCATTTTCCGCTTTGGGGAGCAATCCTCCTCTGCCACTGCCACTCCCTCTGCCTCAACGGAACAGTACTACCACTATAGTAGGACTCGAATGGAAGAGATTTGGAGAATAGACGATGTGGTCTTCAACGTCCCTGGTCTCTCCCTCGATTCCTTCATCCCTCCTTCCGATATTGTACTAGTATGATTATTGGAGTAATTCTGATGATGGTCACTCAGCCATGCATCTCCTAGCTAGATCCCTCCATCATATATACGCATCAG
Source organism: Rhododendron vialii (assembly GCF_030253575.1). Taxonomy (NCBI): domain Eukaryota; kingdom Viridiplantae; phylum Streptophyta; class Magnoliopsida; order Ericales; family Ericaceae; genus Rhododendron; species Rhododendron vialii. The sequence continues at coordinate 43,831,422 of NC_080562.1, read as the reverse complement.
CACTGCATATATATGTATATATCCTCATGCCAACAAATCGAGCATAAACAGAACAGGCTACATTCACTTCACCATTTAACTTTGGGATGTTCGTTCTTTCCTTCATTTTGATTTGGAGCCCATTAAAGAAACAAAAAGCTAAAAGACTCTCAGGTTTGCTTTGTAAAATGATGAAATGTAGAAATTTTATACTATCAAATTTACGGTAGCCGTTAAATTTTTTCAAGACAAAATGTATTTGGTTCATATCTCTATTGATACTCAATCATCATGCTTTTGGCAAGTTGTTTGTTGGGAGTTTGTACGATGCATCGACCTATTATTACGTGCTTAATACCCAATCCGCATACTAAGGTCCAACCATTTTTCTATTTATTTGATGTGGAACTTAACATTCACACATGTTATAACAAATCCCCCCATGTGTAAACCGTCCATTGAACCTTGATCTCTCTCTTTGCATCCAAACTTCCCATTGATTTTGATCTACTACTCTCTAACCCTACCACAACACTCCATTATCACAACGCTGCATTGATAATGAGCCAACCACTACAACACTCCATCGATTTGGAGCCACCCATCACAACACTCCATCATCGAGTCATCTTGCTTCATCAGGAGTCACTTGGGATACCCACTCCATCGATAATGAGTCATCCAATACAATACTGTAGACACTCCAATTTGGCCTAACGATTATTTCAAATCCCATCTTGGAGACTGTCTCGATGATAAATGGATAAAGTGATTGTTGATCGACTTCTCATAAGTCCATAGACTTTGGTAAGTACTTTTAGCTACTTAGAGGACCCAATTCAAAGTAGGGGTGATACCGGTCCGGTTTCGACCGGTTTGGGTGTATTTTTCGATCGAAACCGGATATCCGGTTTGAGATTTTTAGAAATCGGAACCGGTTGAGATAAAACCGGTCCGGTTTCGACCGGCTCAACTGGTTTCGGTCCGGTTTATCCGGTTTTCATTCATGGGCCATATTTTTTGCTCAACATATCAAAAAATTTACAATTCAACCCATAAAATATCAACCAAAAATCTATAATTTAACCCCTTTTTTTTGGGCCCCAACAAAAAAGGATCAATTTTTAGCTCAATACATTAAAAAAAATCCCATAAAAACATAATTAAGCCCATAAAAATAGTTTTTATATAATAAATATATTTATTAGACCAATATACACCACAAAATATCAACCAAAAATCCATAATTCAACCCCTCCTCTATGTTTATATATATATATATATATGTATATATATATATGTATATATATATATATGTATATATTATACATATATATAACCGGTCCGGTTTCAACCGGTTTTTAAAACACATAAACCGGATCGAAATTATTTTTTCGGTTTATAAAATTTTATAAACCGGAACCGGATCGAAATTATTCAACCGGTTTAAAAAATCCGGTCCGGTCCGATTTTTTCGGTTTCGATCGATTTTCCGGTTTCGAGTAACAGCCCTAATTCAGAGTCAAACAGTCTTTCAGACAAAAATACAGCATCTTAGGAAAATACATCTATTGGCCACAAGATCTATCTCACGGCCCCCACATCTTTCTTTCACCCGTGGCATATGGTGTTTGAAATTCTCTCAGAGAGATCAATTCCTCGCCCGTGAGATGCATTCCTCGGCCGCCAGATCGTCTTTTTCCACAATTCTGGAATGTTCTGTCATTCGTTTGATCGACGCACCAAAACCCTAGTAGCCTTTTTTCGATTCTTCGGGGCTACGAAATAGATTCCGAGCAGAGATCTTCTAACCCTATAATTCCATTTCGATTCACGTCATTTGATTGGTCGGAGTGAGTCACCCCATGCCTATATAAAGAGGCCATAAGGTTCTGAAATAAACAATTGAATACACCATCTTTAGCCACAATACTCTGTAGAAATCATCTCCCACATTCTCTCTATAAAAGTTGTAAACCTAGGGTTGCGAGAAGCAAATTAGTCCGTCACCCTCAATCCGAAGCAATCAAGCTACAGAGGGATCAAGGGCCTATGGTTCGATTTATTTTCTGTTTCCATGTTTTAATCATAGTTTTCTGATTAACTGTTCGTATTATGGTGTGAGGAAGAACATCAGCTGTGACATCATTCCCGCAACCGGTAAATCAACTGTTCGTATTCTGGTGTGAGGAAGAACATCAGCTGTGACATCGTTCCCGCAACCGGTATATCAACCCAGCGGGATCCCACGGCTAGGGCTGCAGACGAGCCGTGTCGAGCTGAGCTTTACAATATTCAAACTTGTTTATTAAGTTTTTAACGAACACAAGTTCGAGCTCGAGCTCAATGAAAACTTAACGAGTCGAGCTCGAGCCGAGCCGGCCTTGGCTTGACTCGAGTTCGAGTTTGTTCACGAGCCTCAACGAACCAACGAAAAATGTATATATATCCTCGCATAGGCCTAATACAATCAAAAATATTTTGATTGTGAAGGTATATATTTTTCATTTTCCTATGGAGCAGGGGTGTATTGGTATGCATGTGCTCTAGCTTCCCTTGGTTGATTGGAAAGTGAAAACGGAAAGAATAAATTATGAAATAACAATAAAAATTCTAAACTTAAGTATATATACCCCGGCTCGCGAGCCGACTCGAGCCCCAGCTTATCTTAACTCGAGCTCGGCTCGTTTACCAAACGAGCTGAAAAAATCGGCTCAAGCTTGTTCGTTTAACTTCCAAGCCGAGCTGGAACGAGCTACTACCGAACCGAGCTGCGAGCCGCTCGCGAGAGGCTCGGTTCATTTGCAGCCCTACCCACGGCCATGAAATCCATTCACCGACTGTGGAATCCATTTGTTGGGACAGCGTGTTGTTTCCTGCTTATTCTGATGCATGTTTTACCTATTGTCCTGGCTCACCATATTAACTGTTTAAAGGATAAAATCAGATTATTTGTTTAGAATTAAATAAAGCAAATGTTAATTGTATGTTGAATAATTAAGGGCCGGTCTCTCGACCGGGCAAAGAGGAGTGCCTAACACCTTCCTCTCGTTGTACTTTTGGCTTCCGTACCCGAAATCTCTGTCGTGTTTTCTTAGTTTTAATAAACTAAGTGGCCACTCTTTAGTATAGGTTGTCACCATATGGAAATGTTCCTAACCATGAAAATATCCATGATTTTAACAAGTTGGAAGGGAAACAAGTATTAGAGGATATCTGTATGGCGATGCCCCGTTTGAGAGATATCTACAAACACTCTAACATCGAGCCACCTTGCTTCATCGGGGGTCACCTTGGATTTTTCCCACTGCATTGGGACTGGGTGTTTTTTTGGGCTAAATATTGGGACTGGGTGTTCTCCGTGCAAGCCCATTTATTGTGTGCTGAGAGTCTTCCTATAGATTACTAGCCATCGGCTCTAATACCACTTATTTGGAGTTTGTCGGATGTGGGACTTCACATTCATACATGTTCTAACACTGTGCATGAAGCCCATCAATGGGTTCGCTTGGCACTGCCAAATTTCACTCTTACTGCTGAAGCTTATGGGTGGAGTTTGGGTTCACATGGCCAACTGTCATGTTGTTGAAAGGAAAATTAACTTGGAACCATCTCCCATCAACTAGAAAGAGACTTCTTGTTAACAAGAAGTTTTGAGATGTCTTGGTTTTTTTGGTAGACATGGGCTTATGAGGTACTGTAGCGGGCCCATTCCCTAATGCCTTATGTTTGGCTTATGCGATACGTACGAGTTCCATGGCTTCTTTTTTTACCTCATGATCCAAAATGTGTTGCTCTATTTAAATAAAAAGGCAAGCAAACAAAAAAATTTATACAAACATAAATACATACACAATCTCCAGATCAGTAACAAGGTTGATCAAACCATTAGCTTTGGCATTTTGGGTCTGGGGGACCTTATTCTTAAAGTCTTAATGGCCATGGATAAGTAAGTCAACTTTGGCATTTTCTTCGTTTTAAAACATTTTCTCAACAAACTCTGATAATCAGTGGCGGAGCCAGAAATACCATTCAGATGGGGCAATTTTCACAAGTAAACTAAAAAAATAACGGTAAAATCTATTTTTATTAAAATATATTCAAAATTGATTTATGGGACTATTTTTTATATGTGTATTTAACTGTTACCAAGTATTTTTAATGAATATATTAAATAGTAACTATATATGTTACAGGAGTTCCATAATACATCAAAAAAAATATTAGGCTTGTAACTATTATATACTCCTACATATGCATCTGTCCCTAATACTAGGTAATAAGTGACAAAATATACATATTTTGACCCTTCAATCTATATTTATTAGTTCTTTATTTTTTTAACTGATTTTTATTGTGTGGTTTTATGTTTATAGGTTGTTCGGGCCTGTTGTCCGAGACTTTGGGTAAAGAAAAGAATTTATAGAAGTTTTGGATCAAAATGCAAAGTCCTTCGAAGTTGAATGACTAATGTGTTATAAATGTGAAGTTCAAGGGGTTTTTATGTTATTAGGGGATTAAAAGTTAAAACCCTACTCCTATAAAGTCAATGGTACTGACTTCAGAGAAAGAAAGGAAGCGGCTGCCGTGGATAAGAATGGGAAATCGACAGAAAATAAAGAACGGGGGCTGTGAAGCTTTGATTCTGAATATTGTGTATTTTTCTTCCTACTTTTTCCTTCAAGTTATTTAAAGTATTATTCAATTATTTGCGCTCCGGTAATTCGTATTAATTTTCATCATTTATTAAAGTTGTTCGTTGGAACTTGTTAATCTATTTCTTCTGTTTAATTCGTATTCGGAAGCATATTTTAAATTAGGGTTTCTTTCGTTTCTTGCGTAATGATTAGTGAGTAGTCGTTCAGGTAGGGTCGCGGGGTGATTAGCACGCCGTGGCTAGTTCGGGCACTGCTCCTATTTTCAAACATTGAAAAAGATAATTTTAGATTGAAAAAAAATACTTCCCGCAGACCAACCCGGGCATTGTCGGAGCCCATGTGAACGGGAGAATGGGGGTTCAAAACTCATTCTCCGCTGCGCATGGGTAAATGGCCACCATAGGGTTTCGCATCTTGCGGGGTATCTTTTTCAATCCAAAGTTGAACGTTTTTAAGAATACCGAATGGAGCAGGTTAATCCGATCTGGTTACGAGTACTATAAACCCTATGGCAGTACCTCTTTATAATTATTTGTAAAGAACAATCACTTTCTTAGGTTTTAATTCATCTAAATCAAAACAACAAGGGGTGGCTACCTAAGAGCCAGTTTAATTAGTAACAATCCGAGTTTTTAGTCAGCACACATCACCGTCTTTGTGGATTTGACTCCGGTCTTACCGGATATTGTGCTACATCGGTCTCAGCCCTACGCTTAGGGCAACCCATTATTTTAGGTTTAGAAATCGGTCAAGCACTAGGCCTGTAGCTAATTCAACAGGGGCCAATGGTAGCTCATATATTACTGGAATATACAGGCCTCCACCCTAAAACGTTGTTCCATGAAGACATTTAGCATACACGTGTCTAATATTGGATAGGTGGAAATGTGAATCTGTACTGGGTGTAAAACAAATATGCTGTCGGTGATAAAAATCCAAGAGGGGCACGTGACCCCCGCTCATTCACTGTCTCCACCCTTGTTGGTAATACCCCAAATTTTCTTTTCTGGATTTCCTTAGGCTCCTCCACCCTCTCCTGTTGACTTGTGAGTACACTGAGAATAGTCTTTCAAATTTGATAAGTAATCATCTACGATAGAATTGGTTTATTGACCGGGGTTAAATCGTTTTCATATCATCCAATTCGGCAATTGATAAGAGGCATGTATGACTGTCAATTATTGAGTACTTCCGAAATATCATGTGACATAACCACGTGATAGTACTCGCAAATAAAAAATCGTGACTCCTTGTCTTATAATGATTATTCAACTAAAGTGAATGATAACTATGAATAATTGCTCATGCATGACGAAGTACATGACAGTTGACACAGTTGTCATGTTGCCAAGTCAGAACCCAAAAAGTTAATTAGTACTATGTGTGAAGGGGAAAATCTGAGAGAGAGAGAGAGAGAGAGAGGGAGAGAGTGTGTATGTGAAGAGGCCTGGAGGAACAAAAGAAGCTTCTGATTGAGTGCATGTACTTTTAAGAAAGAGAATTTCTTTCGGAAAACAAAAGCTAGCCCTGCAAACTGCTAAAGAAATGACGATGAATAAAAAAACAAAGAAACAGAATCCAATGTGCTCACAAAATTTACTACTATATGTATGTCTAGACTAGAGTTGTTTAGGGCTGCAAACGAGAGTGGCTCATAACTCGGCTCGTTAGTAGCTCGTTTAAGTTCAGTTCGGAAGTTAAACGGACGAGCTTGAACTGATTTTTTCAGCTCGTTTTGTAAACGAGCCGAACTCGAGCAAGGATAAGCTCGGCTCGAGTCGGCTCGCAAGCCGGGCTATATATACTTAAATTTAAGATTTTTATTGTTATTTCATAATTTGTTCTTTCCGTTTTCACTTTCCAGTCAACCAAGAGAGGGGACGATACACGCACACTAATACACTCCCGCTCCATAGGAAAATAAAAGATATATACCTTCACATTCAAAATATTTTTGGTTATATTAGGCCTATGCGAGGATATATATACATTTTTCGTTGGTCCGTTGAAACTCGTGAACAAACTCGAGCTCAAGTCAAGCCAAAGCCTGCTCAGCTCGAGCTCGACTTGTTAAGTTTTTACTGAGCTCGAACTCGAGCTCGAATTCGTTAAAATTTTAATAAATAAGCTTGAACACTGTAAAGTTCGACTCGGCTCGGCTCGTTTTCAGCCCTAGAGTTGTTCCTAGGACATTATTGGTCGGGGCTATATAGCTCCTTATAGATCCAAATCAATACGTACTTAATTAACATTAAAGAACGCGCCAAATCAGTAGAATTTCGTACTCTCAACTTTTATAACATGGCTCTCCGTTACCGTTATTCCGTTAATATATAATAACTAGTACTCTAGTCAGTCAGTACATTTTTAGTACTAAAATATAGTCATTATACCATTCATACATATGCTAGCTAGCTGCATGTAATGTAAAGTGTCAAATGAGTAGCCAGGGCCCGTCAGCTTTTGATGGCATATATATGTAAATGTGTATATATATGCAGGCTCAACTTTGCCAGCATAAAGTCAGAAGCTTCCTTGGTGTTTGCACCCAATGGGAGTGCGTTCTCTCTCTCTCTCTGTGTGTGTGTGTGTGAGTGTGGATGAAGATATATCTGGCTCAATCAATAAAGGGTTCGTAGTTAAAGTGAATCCCCCACCATTGGCGGGGGAGGGAAGAAAATAAAATTTGAGTTTTAGTTTTTAATTAAAGTAATAACTATTTTTCGTACAAATACGCACATATCCAATAGGATATTTTGTTCCCCGACTAAAAAGTAGGATGAACATTAGTTATTTGGCATTCATATTTGGTCCCATTCAAATGATCTAAATTGTTCATTTTGTAAGCCTTATTAATCCTTTGATCAATCCTCAGAAATATCATATGAATTGCACATTCATAAATGTTTGAGCAAATTCTACAAAAAAAATTTGTCGAAAATCTAAACCATAATTTGAAAGCAAGACACATGTTATTCAATCAACTAGTAACAGATATAGGGATTAACTAATTTTTTCTTGAATAGTTTAAAAATCAAGCTAGCCCTGCAATAGATGTTTTTTAATATCAAATAAAAAATCAAAGGTGGACTATGCAAATTTGAGTAATTTTTACAAAAAATAACACTTTACACAAGCCTAAAGCTCCCCTTCATTTCTCACACCGCAAGACGCAAGCTACCTTTGCATCTCTAAAAACCATTAAATCATGAGTGTGTCGGCTGTTGTCGGAGCTTAACTGTCGTTGAAGTTCTTGTGACATAGTGCCATCACTAATACACATTCCTGGCTACGCCACTGTCCACCATCTTTTCCTCACTCATCCCTAATAATTTGGGAGCCCGATGCGAACTTCAAACTAGAGGACCTCATGTACTTAAAAAATCAAAAGCTCATTCATCTAGAGATAACCTTTCCTTTCCAACGCGTGGAGTGCTAACTACAACTAACAAAGTTGATTTTTTTTAGCAAAAAGGGAAGAAATTAAATTCTTTCCGCTGGCGGTGGAAACGGTGGATTTTCCACCACCGCCCATTGTGGATCCCACCATGCATTTATTATTATAATCTGACCGTTCATCTTATAGGACCCATAGTATAGTATGTTCACGCAAAAAATCAGCTTAATTGAATATCGATAGATAAATCTAAAGTTGAATTTTAGTTTATAAAATGGACGGTATGATTCTGTCGAGTTAAACTGTCTATGGCCATCCATTTTATAAACCGAAATTTAAATTTTTATACACCTATCGATGTCCGATGAAGATAATTTTTTGAATGAGAATAGTACTCTCTGGACCATATAAGATGAACGGTTCAGATCGGTAATTAACATGCCGTAGAGTCCAAAATTATGGTGGAGGAAAATCCATAATTTCCGCTATCGGTGTAAGGAATTTATCCTAAAAAAGAAAAAAAAAAGAAAGACAGCCTAATTTCCAAAAAATAGTGATTATTACAAAAACCTAAAAGTACCACAAAAACCTAAGCAATATGGTAGATCTATTGCCCGCTCTACCATATTAGATTGTTAACTATCAACTCATTTAAAAGTTTAAACTATTATAGAGAGGGGCAACTTTATCATTTATACTTTCAACACGGACCATTCCGTAAAGAAGGCTTTATGGGGGCCAATTGCACAAGTTCAAAGTATTTTTGGACGGTCCGGATTGAAAATCAATTGTAACCGGTAATAATTAATTGTGACCGGTCAAAATTAAAAATGAATATCAGTTATTGATTGCGCGAATAAATGGCTGCGATTGCGCCGCTCCATGAATAAGTTTCTCTCCTTGTTTATTTATGGACTTACTGAAAGTAAAACAATTTTACTATATTTTTGGTATAACACTAAGAGCATCTTCAATGGGAGATGTCAAAGCTGAGGTGGACAATCAAACGGCTAGTTTTGACATTAAGTCGCCATCCAACCATGATGCCTTCTATCATGCCAAAAGTGACGTGGCTTTGAAGGGAGGTGACGTGGTTTTGAAGGGAAGTCCCAACTTGTCAACTTTGACATCAACCTCTAGACTGTCAATTTTCAAAAATTGACCATAAGCTTTTAATAATTTGACATAAAGGTTGGAGAGGGGGAGTGTGATGTCAAATTAAAGATGTCAAATTGCCACATAAGCCTTCAAAATAATTTGACATCTCCACTTTTGACCACTCCTGTTGGAGATGCTCTAAGAGATTTGCCCCCGCTCCCCAGTTTTGGGGCCTCAAAACCTAGGCCTTGCTCGCCTTGCCTCAGGACTGGCATGTTCCTCACAAAACCAACGTACATACCCCCTTCGTTGCATATAGTATAATTGATCATGTGATAGAAACATAGAAGGAGAGAAAGATAGAAAGAGTAAAAACTACGTGCCCACGAATCATTATGCATATAGGACCTAGCTAATAATTGGCCGCTCATCAAAGCTAAGTAACCGTACCATAACAGATCATGGTCCATATCCCCAAATCATAAATCAATATCTTATAGCATAGACTAGAAATTAGAAATTTGTACCGATCGAAATTTACTTTTCATGTTGAATATGAACTTTTGCATGCGTTTCAGTAAATTAAATATCGAATATAGATACCATTGCGATTATTCATTTCAAACATGACACACGTATATCATTCGATCTCGACACGTTTTTCATATGAAAATGCTTTTGCAAAATCATCCTCTAGCTTGTCGATGAAGCATACATGCATGAATCATTGTGTATATCTGGAGAGAGAGAGAGAGATTGGATATATATGCAAATGCATGCCACTACATGGTCTTAATTTTGCAAATTGTGAGATAGCTATTTTATGCCATTTGATGTTAACTAAGACTAGACAGCCAAGGAAACTGATAACGAAAAATACGCCAGTTAGTATTCAAGTGGTTAAGAAAAAAACAGCTGGAGTTTTTTGTTTTTTGTTTTTTAATAGAAGGGAAGATCATCATAAAAAAACAAATCAACAATTCACAGGAGAATTTCAATACAGAAGACATAACTAAGTCAGTCTTTTGCTGGACCTGTCCCATAACTTTGATAATAGCCCCAGAGATAAGTCATAAGAAATTAAAGAAAGGTCTGCAAAAAAAAACATAAATAAATAAATACTCCTAAATTGGAAATGGCTTTGAGAAAGAGCTAGCGGCTGAGTTTCCAGCCAGTATGCCCAAGGAATATGGAGTAAAGAAGGTAAAGGATAACAAAGTTATATACTTCCTGTCGGCTTCTCTTGTACTTAGAAATCATCTATCGGTCCTTGATTATTGTTCATATAAAGATACCGCTATCTAACGGCTTAAGTTTTTAGATGAGTTATTGGTAAACAACTTAATATGGTATCAAAGCAGGCAATGGATCATGTATTCGAACCACGCCTTCTACTTTATATTCATTTGATATTTGCATGTGTTTGGGCTTTAGCCCGCATATGGAGGAGAGCTTGGCAAATAATAAAAGTTACCTCTTTCTCGATCTCTAACGCTTAATCTTTTAGAAGAGTTAATGATTAATAATTAACATAGCTCATTCAATTTTCCCATTGGATGTAATTTTCTCTTCTTTTGCTTTTTTCCTTGGCCTTTTACTATGCCTCTCCTCGATGGCTAGTAGTTGGTCTCACCTCGGTGTACCAGTTGTCGAGTTTTTAATAAAATCTTGTTGCATATAAAAAAAATTACTCAAAATTATTAAGACTAGCTAGTACTCTCAATGATTGGGTAATTGATATGGGAGTATCTTAGAAGCACGAGGTTCAAGAAGTAAGTTTATGCAATACCAATAAGAATGCCATATTAATTATGGTAACTAACTAAAAAGGGCCAGGCATTTTTTACCCAAAGATGGCATTATTCTAGGATGAAGATAAACCCCACCATAAGCTTAAAATGCAGCAGTAGCATACGTAGTACGTACAAACTCGCAACATGACTTGAATTAATACAATCCCATTTCAATATGAATAAGCACCTGGGGTACTATTCACACATTGAGTTTAAGCATTTCAAGAAGAAGCATCATCAGGATTCAGGACTTACAGGCATAAGCACTTTGAAGTAAAAATATGTATACGCCAGTTAAAGGCACTACAACAAAAAAGGCCCTAAATCCCTATTTTGTTGTAGTGAGGCTAGGATATAACTTCAAACATGCATTGGCATATGTCACACGTACGTAAGCGCAAGCTTCAATGTGTGCCTCTTACTTTATTTTAAAGGAAAATCGCATGCTAAACCAGATTCCAATTTCTCAATACGTTTTCTCAGTACTCTTAATACAAGCGCAAGTATAATTATCAGGGTCTCATATCCAGTAACCAAAAAGGATCCACCTTGTGTCTAAAGTACTACTGGGAACAAAATGAGGCTGAGGAATGGAAATTATGTAGATGGCATTACTCTAATTTAAGATCCAAAACCATAGATGCATGCAATGATACTTAATAGTGAGCTCTATGCTAATCATCAACTAACTGTGTGTAAGGGAAGAGAACGACTGCAGCTAAATTCAACAAAACGGAGAATTTCTTCCTTGTGCCATGGCAGCAGTAGAACCGGTAGTAGTAGTAGTAGTAGTAATGAGATGAGGAGGGGGGTTAATTGTCCTATGAGGAAGATGATGATGATCAGACGAAACTGGTGCTCTTCGTGGAGAGGGCCTTTCAAGCCTTGAAGAAGATGTTGCGTCAAACTTCTTTTCATGATGATGATGAATATCTCCAGAGAGGACTGGCTTTGTTTCAAACATTTCAGCTGGTGAGAAATTAGAGGACTCTTGAATCATATGATGATGATGATCAGCAGCTTTGAAAGGATCGTGATCATGTAGATCTTGAGAGCCGAGAGTACTAGAAGATCCACCACCTGTTGCCAATTCTTGCAAACGGAAATCATCTGACCACATTAAGGGGCTTTTGCCTGCAGCAGTAATACTTGTACTGGTACTAGAAGTACCAGTACTACCATATGGATTTGGCCTCTTGTTCTTTCCTGGAGCCGGAGGAGGAGGACAATTCATGGTACTTTCATGATGATGAGTACTAGTATTTGGCATCATGTGAAATCCATGATCATCAAGCGGAGATTTGTCCATGTTGTGTTGAACATGATGATGATGCTGATCATCATGATCGTGATCACTTCCTCCATATATGTTTAGGTCTTGAATTGAAGGGAAGTTGACAAGTGGAGAACCAAAATCCTTCACGTCCCCTGGAAGTAGATGTACTCCTCCTCCTCCTTGTTTATTATTGTAGTTGTTGCTGCTTCCTCCTCCAGGTGTTGCTGAAGCGGCGGCCATGTTTTCTCCCGCAAGTGTTTGACAGGCTTTCTCCAGTATAGTTTGCATGTACTTCCCTTGAGCCTCTATCCGCAATTGAAGGTGTCTCTGCACCTGCACACATACACACATTTACATATATTGACATTCATTCTTGTCACCCAAACACAAAGAAATAACCCAAAAAGAACCCGAAAGCAAAATGGGAGCTCCATTTTGATGCACGCTTGGCTCTCTCTTTTATGAGAACTATTTTTTACCAAATGAGTTGCGTACTTGCATTAGACATCCACATATATGTATGCCGAAAACATTAAAATCATTTTTAATTAATTAATTGCTTACCTCTAATTGTTCATGCAGCCTTCTCTGCACCTCCATTTGCATCCTAATTCCATCAGTCATGAAGTGAACGTTACTGGGTACCGATTGATATGATAGTTTCACAAGAAAAATCAAAACCCCCCAAAACGTACGTAAGAAGGAAAATACAAAAGTAAAACAAAAAACAAAAAGAAGAAGAAGCAGCGCACAAATTATTCTTAAGAGTTTTATTCACCGTGGCACCCCACTGACACACATGCTCGCTCGCACAACACACACGCACATGACCAAAGTCCAAAAGAATTTGAGCTAGGAATTACGTACTCGTTCATGCTACGGCCGATAATCCCAGAGCCAGATGCTGTATTTCTTTGGAGTTCTAGAGCTGAAGCGGCCATGGAGATCATTGAGATAAATATAATCAAAATTGTATGTAATGAAAGTACTTGTGTGGACAGGCCATAGTTATTAATAACCTATCGAAATTGGTTAAGGTAGGGAAATTAATTTAAAAAAGAAAGTAGTATAATTAGGAAAGTCACCTAGTCTCTCACCATCTTTGGCGGTAGAGTGATCATTGAATTCCTTGTGAGGTTGCTTTCCCAGCCTAAATTTCTGGAAATCAGATATCATAGTTCGTTATTTTAAAAGGAGACAAAATAAGGAGGAAAAGATACTAGAAACAGCCGAGCACAGATAGAAGAAACCTGAAGGTGGCTCTTGAGATGGTAAAGAGTGAGACCCTTGACACCCATAACTCTCATGATAGTCTTTGGGGTCGCCTCTGCAAACAGATAGAAAAATACTAAGACCGGAAAATATATATAGGAAAGCAATTAATATATATAGAAACCAATTAAAACCTAGCTAGCTAGCAAGGAATTAAAATCATGAACAAGTAGTGGTAGGAGTAGGAGACTGGAGTAGTAACTATCTGGTCCACCGAGCTGAGTAACAGCATCGACAAAGCGCTCATGAAGCTCAACGGTCCAGCGGAGGCGTGGTTTTGGGTCTGTGGTGAGTACAAGTCCGGAGTCTCCTTGAACGCACATAGGAGGTACTACTACTCTTTCATGATTATGATTACTATTATTATTCATACTCGCGGGCTTCTTGGATTGGAACATTCTCTCTCTCTCTCTAGATCTCTCTCTCTCTCTCTCTCACACACAAGAGTGTGTGTGTGTTCTATCTGGAATTCTAGGAAGAGATTCAAGTAGAACAAATGCGATCGAATAGGGGGAAGAAGAGAATAGGGTGCGTTTTAATTTTGCAAGAAGAGAAGATGCCTCTTTGGTTCCTCAAATACTACTTACTTACACACAAGAAAGCACGGCATGCGGGACAAGGAAACCCCTCTAACTAAAATTTCAAAGAAATTAGAGAAAAGAAATTTCTTGTTGCTCAAAAGAATAAAGTGAACCGACTCTTCTATGCGGCCCTAGTTCCCTTTCTTTCCCTAAAGATAGTCTCTCTCTCTCTCTCTCTCTCTCTCTCTCTCTCTCTCTCTCTCTCTCTCTCCCCACAAATAACAAAGACAGTCCCATGGTAATTCGTACGCATTGTAAAAAAAACTTCCTAAACCACTTACACACCGCCACCTCTAATTACAAATAACAAAGACAGTACCATGGTAATTCGTACGCATTGTAAAAAAACCTTCCTAAACCACTTACACACCGTGTTTGTATCATATTTCACTGCCTGTCGATCGACTGAAAGGTGGCGTTTATGGGAATGATTCCTATTTTATTATTTTGTATTAATAATATAACTAGTTTTTATTTGTTTGTATTTTAATAAAGTGCAGGACACTTGACATGCTCCTATACATTTGGAAGTTAAAAAGATACTTGTCATTGTCCCACACACTTTGAAGTTGAAGAGAAGTTATTTGGACAAGTGGCATGCTCTTACACACTTTGGAGTTTGTGGAAAGTTATTTGACACTTGGAAGATGATGAAGAGTAGTGAGAAGTTAGGAAGTTATTTCCTACACATTGTATTTCCTATAAATAGCCTCTTTTGGCTTCATTGTAAACTCCTTCAAACAAATCAAAGTCTTCACTTTGTTCTTATTTTTGTCTTCCTAGGAGTAGGATTAACTTAACTCTCTTACTTTCAATGGGGATCCGTCCTTTTTGATTGTAAATCTACCTTGGAAAAATAACAAAGTCCATTTGTTATTTTTCTTCCGCTCCACCCCACTTCACTAAACCATCAATCCACTCTGCCCAATCGATGGGTCGATTCCGTTCTTGAAGATTGGCGGGTGACGGTCTTCTTTTACGAGTCAATTCATCACCACCAAAAAATAGCATTTGATTCATTCGCCATTTCTTTTCCGGTGAAGTCCTGAAATACGGCAAGGAACCTCAAATCCGTTTGTGGAGACAAGCCGAATTCGCCTTTATTTTTGTTGTTGGCTTTGTTTCCTAAAATCTCCGTCGATTTCGATCGAGGGAAAAATTGGTAAACACACCGCCACCTCTAATTACGCGCAGGGAGAGAGAGAGAGAGAGAGAGAGAGAGAGAGAGAGAGAGGGAGAGAGAGAGAGAGAGAACTAAATTAAAGCAGTGGTAGCGTTATTCTTCTTCAAAGTACACTGTGAAGTCCTTTTGGGTTATATTAAGATATGATCACTAAGACTAAGCATCCGCAGTGGGGTTTGTTATATTTATGTGTTAAAGTGTGTATTAAGATAAAAAATGAATCTCACAGGTGTGTGTTAGATATTGTTAACTTAGAAGTGTGTTAGTGTGTGTGTGTGTATATATATATATATATATATATATATATATATGAGTACCTCAATGGATTAGTTAGGAGCGTATTATTTTTTTAATATTAACTCTTTAAAATAATGTCAAAAGCAACGGTCATGTTCTCCTTCCACTCCACGAGCTCATTTTTGTAGTAATTTCTTGCATGAAACTCTAGTGCCTTCTCTATTTTGCCCAAATTCTGATAGCTTCTGCCTTTTTCATTGCATATAATCCTATTAATGATGATTTCAATTATTTCCATTGATGGAAGAGGTGGATTGTAGCCCTTTGGTGATCAACGCATATAAAAAAAAAAACATATCAAAAAATGCAACGGTAATACAAGCAACGGAAAGTTTAAAAAAAAAAAAAGGAGTTGTGGGCCTTTATGTTTATAGTTGGAGTTTTACTATATAACGATTGAACCCATTTATTATATGTTAGCATCTTTGCCAAATTTGACACACATACTAACACACTACTACATTTAGCATACTCTAGCAAATAAGCATTGTGACACAAAAAATACATTTTTGTTTGCTAAGTGTTAATACACACTAGTTAACAAACTCATTACAGAGGAGACGACTCCCAATCATTCATTCACGTTCTTACATACACAGATACATACAAAACACACACACACACACACACACACACACACACATATATATAGGGGCCGGTTCCCCTCACACTACATTTGACACAACATTTGACACAAATTTTGCGTGGAATCTATGTGTGGTCAGGATGAGCTTGTGATCCTTCTAGCTTCTTTATTGGGACCGCACTACCATGCCCAACTTTGCATATCGTATGTAAACAGTGATGGACGTAATGGTGAAGCAGGACAATCCCACCAATGGGAAATTTTGTTTACCCTTGCACATGGCCGGTTCATATATTTTGGAGGCTTGAAGCGAATTTCTTATATTGAGACCCTTATATATTCATGATTTTATTTAAAATGATAAAAGTACAAAAATAACAAAAAAAAAAAAAAACTAAAAGGATACAATTATGACAATATAAATGTAAAAATATATTATTGCAAGAGTTTTTGAAGAAAATAATATGCAATTGTATTTTTATTTAAAAACATTCTAATATTAATATATAAATTACATTACAGTGGGACCTCAATTTTTAACCAAAATTCGGGGGCCGAAAGTGACCGCTTCCCTGACTTACCTCATGAGCCGGCCTTGGCCTTACAATATGCTAAAAATTAGATGAATTTTAATGCTTTGCAACCTCAAGTTATAAAAGTATGTAAACATAAGCTATAAGAACTCAATTACACCCCATTTGTGTATTTTGAATACCCTAGAAGCGCAGTAGTTGTAGTAGGCCGAACACAAGGTTAATTTATAAATTGACGCAATCGGTTAATCCCATAGACCAGATTCTCAAAAAAGCCACCTTGGTCAAGAGGGTCCGCGCGTCCACTGCAATGGGCATGGAGGACTTGTACTCGTAAGCCTAGCTAGTGGAATGAAGGGTGAAAGGACATGCGATCGATGACGCCGAAACTTTTTTTTTTATGAAATCCCATTGTTACTTTTGGTATAAAAAAAAAATTCTGTTTCAGTTTGTCTCAACTAGAGAGTACATGAAAGTGAAAGTAAATTAAATTTGAAAATAAAATAAAATAAAATAAAAACCATAAACAAACGAGTTTCTTTCCTTAGATGATTTTCTTAATGTTTATGCCATGTTTTTTTATTTTTTTATTTATCTTGTCAAAGCGAATCAAGAAAGAAATCTGCATCTTTTATAGAAATTCCAGACATAGCCTTTAGGCGTAAGGTCCTCCTTATATACCTCGATTTGGGATATGCAATGGTTACATATACTCCCCAGTCAATCATGTTCCCCGATAAGCTCAATTTGTTCGTAAATATGCAAGTTGTAAGAAAGGTCAATAGGCGCGACCGTTGACCGTTTGACTTGTCAATGAGCATGCAACCCTTGTACTCGTCCTCGCGGGATTGACAATTTGACTAACGAACCCTAGCTTGCCACGTGGCCCCTCAGTCGCGCGACATGTGGCCCCGCGCGTGGGCTACCCATAGCTTTGCAGCGTCCATGTAAGGGTCGTAAGCTTACATTCCTCCCTTAAGGAGAGAATTATATTTATTCAGGTGGATGCTTGGCGTGGTCCCGATCTAATGGAGACGATAACGCAGTTTAACCAAGACACCAATGATTTGCCCAGACTCTTATGTCTGCTCCGGTCTTTAGGCAGGACCCGAGGGGCCCCTTGAGGCTTGGCAGCGGTATTGGCGCGACCGAGTAGGTCACGACCTTGCCCTACGGGAATGAAGGGGATCTAGTGGCTCGATGGCTGTAAAAGAAGAAGAGGATCTCCGCGAATAAGAGGATACGCATACCGTCATACTCGTGGTCATCGCGAGGGTAGCGACACCTCGGCGGTCAGGGGGGACAGAAGGGACACGTGTCATTTTATCAGTGCGTCACTTGGTGCCCAAGCATTAGCTCGTGTGGTCTATAAATATGAAACGTCTCTTCATTGAATTCCACAGAGATAGAGCACATTGTGAACATTCCCTAGAGAGAGAAAGTTGGTGAGCAATGATTTTAAAGAAGGTTTTATCCTCTTTCAGGGGCTCTATTGTCTTTCCTCTTGGGGATCTCTGGGTTTGAGTCTCCACTGCCTACCCTCTCTGTTTACCCCTGCTCTTCTTCTTCACCCTTCTAGATCACTCCTCTCATTCTTTTCCATAGACTATTCTAACCTCTCCGGTACATCTATCCTAAGGGATATTTGTCCACTCAGAAATCGGACCTATCCTACACAAGTTAATTCGTATGTTTCGTTTTCATATTAACGTACTACTTGGTAACAATATACTCCTTAGTGTTGCCGATAAAAGAAAAAGAAAATATAATTATTGGTGTTTTTTGTTAGCTAGCTAGGAAACAATAGTACGTAGAGCCGAGCAAAAAATAGTACTCCCTCCGTCCCAAATTGGATGTCAATTTTTGATATCTGTGCCAATTTCAATTACTTATATATTTCAATATGGATCTCAAAATATATGCAATATGGATCTTGTTTGATAGTTCTTGATTAGTTCTATTATACGAAATTTTCAAACTCATGAAAAATATTATAGATTGAAAGATATAAGCGATGAAAAATGACACGAGTTTCAAAAATTGTCATCCATTTTGGGACGGAGGGAGTATGTAAAAAGTCTAGCTAACATGAATCCATTAGGCACGGATAATACACACAAAAAGACAAAACAATTACTCCAGAATTAACTCTAATATAGTTTTCATAGATATCAATGTAGTTTGGCAGATACATATATGCATTTTAATTTGCAGATATCAATACACCTTTTTGTTAGTTATTATTCAATGCCCATTTAGTTAATTTGCATTTTCCATGAAACAAATACTGAAGGATTTGTCACATGCATGCACATTTGCTATGTTTGGGAAGCACAGCCAAATACGTACGTTGGAATACTCAATACCCATTTCGCAATGCGAAATAAGTACTTATTTTTTTTAAAATGCTACTTGCACAACCGTTATGTTGGTTGTATGTGTAATTCTGACCATCCAAATGTATTTGGACGGTCTAGATTTTAAAAAAACTCTTTCAAGGATAAGTTTAACTTTTATGGGGAAGAGTTTGAGCGAATTCTAACCATTCATTACAGCCATGGATGGTTAGAGATTGGTTGTGTGTTGTGTTTTACACAACCGTTGTGTGTGTAGCACTTTTATTTTTTAATAAGGTAATTTCAAGCTAAAAAATGATAAGTTTATTGAAATATAAAAATATGCAATATGGATCTTATTTGAAAGATCTCATTGAGATCTTTAATACGGTGCAAAAAAAAATTGAAAAATTATTTTTCATTTGCATTATTTTTTAGTTTAAAAATGTGAAAAAAATACTTATTTTTTAAAAAGGCATTCTGGAACGGGCTCTAACCAACTCAAACAATCATATATATATATATATATATATATATATATATATATGTGTGTGTGTGTGTGTGTGTGTGTGTGTGTGTGTGTAGGAGATAACAACGAATCTAATGGAAGTGTACAACCCGCACGTTGTACATAGAGCTCTCAAAGAGCACGCGTGCCTAAAAACTCAACAATTCTCCTTATATATTTTCTGAAATTAACTGATATATTACGAACTAACTCAAACAATTGTCGAACTATTTATAGGACTCCCTATCACATATTTAGTCAAGTGTGCAAACCTAGACAATAAATAAGTCCATGTATGACCAGCCCGTTCCAAAAACCTTCTTAAAAAATGAGCAGTTTATTTCACATTTTCAAACTCAAAAATAATGTAAATGAAAAATAATTTTTCAATTTTTTTTGCATCGTATAAAAGATCTCGATGAGATCTTTCAAACAAGATTTATATTGCATATTTTTAGATTTTAATAAACTCATAATTTTTTAGCTTGAAATTGTCTTCTTAAAAAATAAAGATTTTTTTCCCTTTCTAGAATGGGCTCTTTACTTCGTACATAAAAACACCAATGATCGACTCTTGAACTAATAAATGACTCTTGACCGTTCAGGTACGCACGAATCTCTATTAACGACGTATCTAACATAATTAGCAATTCTAAATCAATTCCAACAACACATGTAGCTCTGCCTTGGATTCTTCAGTTATTATTTACCCTTTAATTTGAACCATTCCACATATCCTACAAGGGATGCCACTACGTGCATTTCATTACTAATCAACCAAGGACGTTCACTCGGGAAAAAAAAAGTAAAGGAATTTTTAGTGCATAAATAGTCTTTGAAGACAATTCATCAGAAGTGGCTGCAAACTTTGATCATGACGTTGTTTTATACCAAAAAAGAAAAACTGAAATTAAGAAAATAAAAAGGAAAATGTTAAAGCACTAGGGAACAATACCGCAAGGGTTTTTTTTATTCAAAAAAAAAAAGGGAATTTTATTAATCTTGGATAAGAGTTCCAAGGATTTAATGGAGCAAGGGCATGACGGTATTACTACACTACTAGGAACAAGCATCCCAACAAGGTTGGCATTCACGGCCCCAACAATCATATGTCACCGCCAAACAAAAAAAAACACAATCATATGTCACCCAAGACTTCAAGGAAACAAAGAAAACCGGTTGGCAAGAATCCAACCAATTAATCAAGGAAACAAATTACATAAAAAAAAACAACACACAAAAAAAAAAAAAAAAGAAGACCAAAACAAGCCTCCAAGATCTACATAGAAGAAACAGACCAAAACAATTGCAATTTGCAAGGGGTTTACTCTCTCAAGGTCTTAGTTTTGAAACTAATTCCTCGGTAAAGCAAGAGTTTTTGTCCTGACTTTAATCGAATTCGCTGCTAGAAAATGGTGGAAGCCATGGAGTTAGTCCCTTAAAGATTACTGGATGTCTGGTGCGTTGCCCTGGCACGTACCCTGAGTTATTAAAAAGGACAAAACAAAAAAGACAACTTACATAACTTTAGATTCTGTTGTTGGTGTTATATAAGGGCGAGGTGAGGACGTGAAGACCAAAGTAAAAAAAAAAAAAGGTGGTTCCAATTGTGAAGCTTTTCATGGCATGGAAGGTGGGAGGGGACCTCTCTTTTTGTTCAAAAGCTTGGTACTTGCTACTTGCTAGCTACCCGTGGCTCTTAACCATCCTGATCTTATGCCAGTACTACTACTTTTGTGGAATAGAAGATTGTCTTCTACTAATAGCTAGCTAGCTGGCCCCCTCTCCCAATGCATGCATGCATATATGCATGCGTTAATTACTTACATATATGTATTCAATACAGGAGCCATGACTTTAAACCTGGGGTTAGCTTAATAGACATATAGGAGTAATTTTTTTTATCAAAATATATACTTATTATATATAATAAGGTTTTGCTTTCCAATACATTAGTATTACATTTATACATTAAAATGATTCTAGTCTAATACAATTAAAATATACCAATCATTTAATTTTTTTCTTTAAGCTACTTCAACTGTCACGTGCTTATTTTTTATTTATAAAAGAAATTGAGAAATGAGAATGTAAGATAACTGATTTTTTTATCAAATCAAACCAAATTATTAAGATTATAAGTAGTTATACATGAATATTTATTAATAATATTTAATTTAAAAATATATAAAATAAAAAATTTAAAACTCGGATGCTTGGGGAGCCGGGGGCCAAGCTCAACATAGCTCTGCTCGAGTTGAGTTTTGTTCACCCTCCACTTAAGATGGTGAACATTACCCTTCTTCCTATTGGTTGAAATGGTGTGAATCCCACCACAAAATGATATCATACTTACCCAAAAATGTTATTGCAAGGTGAACAAAATTGCACTTACTCCGCTCCCGTATGTATCCCAGTATATGGAGTAATTTATGCGTGTGCATATATATATACACACAAACACAAATTATCAAGTGAGGGATCCCTCACTTTGTTAAAATGCGGGACTTTCATTTCCCGATCAAATTTTGAAAATCCGAACCGTTCAATGTGTGCAAAACGTGATTTTAAGGGTCTCCGTGAGAAATCAGCGAAAAAAATAACCGGGAAGAGCTTCATCCGAGCAGTTTTTTTTGAACCGTTCAATGAAAACTGCTCGGATGAAGCCCTTCCCGGTCATTTTTTTTGCTGATTTCTCGCGAGGACCCTTAAAATCACGTTCTGATCACTTTGAGCGGCTCGGATCATCGAAATTCAATCGGGAAGGGGAGTCCCGCATTTTAAAATGCGGGATCCCTATATCGTGGCAGATCTCCAGCTCATCAAAGACAAACAAAGCAACTTGGAAAAAGGGGTCAAACCCAAAACATGACATCGCTTGTAAAAGTAGTATCGAGGATGAGTGAGAACATTATAAAGGGCGGACAAAAAATTAAAAAAAAAAGAACATTATAAAGGTACGTATATATTTACATCTCTCTCTCTCTCTCTGGTGAGTAAAGATTTGAATTGAGCTTATTTGTCATGTAACGGGTTTCTCACTGAAAATTCAAATGCTGAACACCAAATCTAAAGAGGGAAAACTGGTATTCTCCTATTTGATCACCCGAATCTTGGAAGGAATAAATGCTTTCTTTTTGGACAATCAAAGGAAGATTCTCTTCCAAAATGTATAATTAAACTACAAAGATCTACTTGTTAAAGGGGTTATATATATATATATATATATATATATATATATATATATATATATATATATTCGGGGTTAAAGGTGAGTTAGTACGTTAATCTACAAGAGGTTTCAGAGGCTATCCATACACAAGTGGTATCAGAGTAATCCATTTACACGACCATGTGGGCCTTGAAGTTTGGTTGGATTTAGTTGTTGGTTTGATTAGTATCGGTGATTATAGTGCTCAACCCCTTGCGATGGCGCGAGGTTATAAAATTGGGAAGATTGTAACACCCCGTCCCACATCGAAAGTCTACATGGATGATCTTAGGCATGTAACAATCCTTGTGGGCTACAACTAGTACCTTGGGCTTAAGCTTTTGGGCCAAGTGGTGTGGTTAGTGGATCAAAATCAAGGTATTAAGACAGTGGTATACTTGAGGCTTTACATTAAAGACCTGTAAATTGTGGTATTTGTGGTATTTATATGAATAATCATGGGTAATTGATTTTGGCACTCTATTTTTTGATAACCACACTCCAATATTTGTATTTTATGTTCAAAATACACATCACATAAACACTAAAATAAAAATATTAAAATATAATTATCAATATTTGGAGTGCCAAAATTAATTCACATAATCATATGCATTGCATTTTTGATTTCTAAGTTGGATGTGTTGATTTCCAATCATCACCATCATACGAGAGATTTGGTCCCCACCATTGCCATTGCCATTTCCATTTCCATTTCCATTCTCTCTCTCTCTCTCTCTCTCTCTCTCTCTCTCTCTCTCTCTCTCTCTCTCTCTCTCTCTCTCTCGTTACCAATGCCTGCATGCCACGAAGATATTCAAGCGACCCTTCATATCTTTGGCTCTTCATCCATTAGCAAGAAAAGAAAATATTAATATTGATCAAGATTCCCTAGGGGATCATCGATAAGAGTTAAGCTGTTATAACATATAATAACGTCTTATATATATTATTATATTACTAGCGGATGCTCGTGCCCCAAGGCACGACAGAATGTAACATAATTTCAACTTAAATAAATTATTTGTTTTATCCAATTTTTATACGCAATAAACGTAATCTCTATAAAGCGTCAATTATCATTTTGAGATATTTTCCTATTTGATCATTAAAGACAACATTTATATAGAGATACATTGCCTAAAAAGAAAGGATAGAGAAAGATAGATTTATGTGAATAATATTTTTTGTATCTTTTTAAAAAAGAAACGATATAAGGATAAAAATTTAACGTGAAGAAATCTAACAGTTGTAGAAGTTGCATGCTTTCGTTTATATGCATAATGTTCTATAATATAGAAATTATAGATAGATATACTAGTGGTAGATCTATGAATAAAAGCAAAATTAGGAAAAGCTTGTGTTTAACCTTTAGTTCGTAATCCCAACTTGTAAACAATAAACTAACCAGAAGGAGTACAAAAGTGATAGGATAGGTATATAGTTGGCTTATGCTTAAGGGCATGTATGATTGCTTAAATCTCAAGCATCTTTATATCCTTTCTTTAGAGAATAAATTCTCAGAAATGAATATATTCCTCCTTTTGATGGTGTGCCAGTGGGACCTATCCATCATCTTTGTACAAAGAGAGTAGAATATTTTTTTACAAGACTTAGCCAGCTTCTTCCTTTTCTTTTGATATTGTAAATGGTGTCTAGTTTTAGTACTCCTAATTACCAATGTCACCTGACAATTTAAGGGTTCTCAAGCGTGGAAGAGAGCAAATTGGGATGCAAATGATAACCGAGTCGGCTCATAACTAGTTGACAGCAAGAATCTGATTCTCTCTACTCTTCTTCTTTCTTTTCTATTCTTTTCTTTTCTTTTTTCTTTTTTTTGTAAAACATGATGCATTAAACAACTACATAGAGTTTACAAACCGGGCCAGGGGTTTACAACCCCAATCAAATCCACATAAAAAATATTAGAAATACAATTAGGAAAACAAGGGTAGATATATAAATCTTTCACCGAAATCGGTGCGTCATTTGCTAATGCATCTGCACAATAATTTTCTTCACAGTAAACATGCTTGATAGAAACCGCCTCATGCTCCACCATTAGTTACCTACAATCAAGAAGAATATTACCCATAGGATGATTTTTAGTTTGCTCATTGAGTAGTTGAACCACCCCCAGAGCATCCACCTCTATTTCCAATTTCCTTGCGTTCTCGGCCTTAGCAAGACTAAGTCCATCTCGCAAGGCCCAAAGCTCCACCATCAGACTAGAATTTGCTGTCATATTTCTATGGAAACCCCCCAACCAACGGCCAAAGTGATCGCTAAAAGCCCCCTGTACATGCTGTACCCGATGCCGGATCAAAGGAGCCATCACTATTGAGTTTGACAAAGTCCTCCCTTGTAGGTAGCCAACCAACAAGAGTATCACTCCTAAGCCGAGCATCCACATTGTAATAAGCAAATTGGTAAGGATAAGCAAATTTAACAATGCTAAAAAAACACCTCACATTGTAATAAGCAAAGTTACAAGTCTTTTAGCAAATAATCAAATTCCATCCATTCCATAACCAAACTTAACAACTTTTACCAATAACCAAAACTCAATAACCAAACCCAATAACCCAACTCAAAACTAAAAAATTAAAAAACACCCCACATTAGAATCGTCTCATCAAGACGAATCATTTAGTGTGGTCGGGTGCGTGATTAAAACTCGTTTGCAATTGGACATATGTGCATTGCATATTGTGGGGGGTTTTTTTTTATAGGGATGCAAAAATAACTAATGTGGAGGTAAAGTTTGTTAAGTTTGATTATGAACTAAACGGATAATCAAATGCTGACGTGACACATTTTAGTTATTGATTTTGATTATTCCCATTGCAGATGCTCTAAGCCGAGTGGGTCGTTGTTGGACCAAGAAATGCCACTGCAAAGATTTGCTAATAATAACTTTTGCAAGTGAATTTGGGTCTGGGCAATTTCAAGTTGGAGTTCCGATTTCGTGTGTGTGCATGCGCGCTTTTAGTTCTCATGTGGTTTTTACTTATTACCATTGCATGCAACGTTTAGGGGAGTATGTGAAGTCAAGTAATAGGGCCAGTTTCTTTCATTTCATTCGGATATTTTCCATTGGCACGAGCCCACAATAACATATGATTCAAAAATCAAACCTCACACCTCACAGACAAGAGCCCGGCCTAATATCTAAGCCCGACCCTCATACCTTCCAACTCCGTACAGTATTGCTACCGAAGGCATCCATTTTCTTCTCTAAGTAAATGTTCTTCTGTCGTGAGGAAAACAAAAGGGTAATGATTGCCGCTCACTCCCCTTTTTTGATGAATGCACTCAATTTCTTGTGTAGTAACAAATTGCATAGAAAAGTTTTATTAAAAGACATGAAATGAAGTGCCTTCTTCAAAAAGTGGAGGCAAAAAACATTTCCACAACAAAATTCTTTTTAAGTTGTTGAATATTTTGGTGCTGTACGTCTGATATTTCCCTTCTACCGGTATCATCAGCACAGAACTACGTTTTTCCAAAGTAACACGAAAAAGGATATGCAAACAACAGACATGGTTTTAGATGGGAAGGATTCTCAGAGAAATTCAACGACGATTCTCTCGGTTTGCACAAGAAAGGCAATCGTCCAAACCATTTACAGAAAGGTTAACAAAAACAAGAGGTTTCCACCACAAAATCATGTAACAGTTAAATTTTGACGCTGAAAGGTGCTCTGACACTTATTTGGACTCATTTTATATGAGGCTTGAGAACGGCAGAACCCTGCACCTGTAACTCAACACCACTTTCCACTTCAAAATCGTAAGGCAGAGTCACAAGATCGTCTTGATTTTTCATCACCTGGTGTGGGAACCTTGCTTAGGTTTGAAATATAAACCTTTAAAGTCAGTTACTGCTCATGTTTCCCAAACACACGTACTTAATCTGCAAAAGAATACAACTTAGAATCCATAAATAATGATGCTAGAGCTTGTTCCACATAGGTAAAACAACACCTACTTAGTTAGATGCTTTCACACAAGTAGTTAAGGCAAAGGAGTACAATGAATATATTGGGACAAAGCAAACGTCCCACTCTTCTCTTATCTTTTTTCCCACTTTTATAAACAGGGAAAAGTAAGTCTTTTCAATAATTTTACCTCCAAGTATTCATCCATTCCATATTTGGAACCTTCCCGTCCAAGACCAGACTGCTTAACACCTCCAAATGGAGCCACCTGCAAAGAAAGCAAACAAGCTCTAAATGCAGTCCATAACACCTTTTCCTCCCAGTTGTAAGCCCATTGCAAATGCAGCATTAGACCTACCTCAGTCGAAACAAGTCCTTCATTGACTCCAACGATTCCATACTCAAGAGCTTCAGAAACACGCCAGGAACGTTGCATATTTGTCGTGAATAAATAAGCAGCTAATCCTGCAAGTACAGATAATAAAATGTACAGGAGAATCCCCTACCTTGTCGTCTTTTAAATGAATCCACAGAGATCTATATGCAGAAAAGATTCGAGAAAGCAGTTTAAGAGGTTATGAAATAAATGTCTGTGAGAGTTAACTCAAGGAGATTTCTGGTTTTGTTAACTACTAAAAACTTTGAATTTATTTCCATATTCAACTAAAGCAAACATGCAATAAACAACTGTGTGGCTGATAAAAAAAAAACTGTGTGGTTCAGATATTCTATACTGAGAAGCATATACATGGACACGGGGCACGGACACATGGGCAGGGAAACATGAACACGTTTCAAATTCAGGTTACGGACACATTGGCCACGCATTAGGGAAATGTCAAGAGTCCAAATAAGAAATTAAAACATTGTTACTATCAAGAGTTTTTTTTTTTGCTTTTATCTGCTAAACTATGCATTTTTTTTCTACTCCATGAAAAAATTAGTATCCTAGGATGAGTAGTGAGAAAATTATTAAAAATCAGGAATCCCGACTAAAATTTGGACCTTTCCCGACCAAATGGACAAAGTAGGTAATAATATGATAGTTGAGGGGATGAAATCGTTAAACTGGTAGTTTAGGGACGAAGTAGGAAAAATGTGCATAGTTTAGGGGATAAAAAAAAATTAAAAAAAAACTCTACTATCAAATTAGGAACATAGAATAACAGGTAAAATTAACATTGTGAAGACATAAAAAAGACAACAATTCAATAAGTATTCAAGAACTAGGCGAGCATGGCAATTCTGACCATACCTCAACTTTTTGAAATTGCATAATGCATACTTACCTCCTAACGTGTCCCCATGGTACCTGATTAAATGAACCTTACGATGTTTAAAAAGCTATCCAATGCTCTCACCTCACTAACAATCCGATCATGCATATGGAAATGCAAAGGCCCATACATGTACAAAACAGAATGCATGGTTAACCAATGCAAATAGAGAGATACGAACCCAAGGCCTCCCAGGATTCAAAGCTTATCTACAATGTTAGGTCACCTATAGTTTTGAAAGCTTAAGTTCTAAGAAAATTGCCCTACAATGTACTATATGTCCATCGAGTAGTATCAACCCTAAAAAATCTAGACTACTTGGAACACAAACCTGCATTTGTGTCATTAGCAATGCGAATAGCTTCCTCCTCAGTTTTAAATCTCATAAGGGGTGCAACAGGTCCAAATACTTCCTCCCTGGAGAGACACGATTAGCAACAATGGTTAAGCATAAAAGAAGACTAAAAAAGAGTAATATATTTCATGCATCAAAGATGAAAAACCAATCACAATCGGATCAAAATAGTCAGACAAAAGTATCAATGGATAACTAATAACCTAAAAGCTAACAGCGGCAATGGCTAAACCAATCCCCGGCAGTACTCACCGAAGCAATTTCAAAATAGGCAGTACTGACGACACAAGTAAAAAGAGAAAGCCATTCAAAAAAAAGTAAAAAGGGATAAAAAAAAGAAGAAGAGAGAAAGATATACTTTACCAGTGACCATGAAACTATATAGTGAAGAAAGAGGACAATGCTCCATTTTAATGACCACGATACCAACAGTCAATCTAAATGTCCAGGCCAATTATCTCCGTCTCAAGTATTGTGCTATGAAAAATCAATTACGCAAGGAAATATAGTGCAGAAAACAGTCACTAAATGATTGTGGAAGATCATTTTTGTAAAGTGCCCTGTAGAGGATCATTTTGGCCCTCAAAAATAAACTTCCCTTGGTGCCAAAAATGGCATGGAATGATAGCAAATGCAAGCTATGAGGAAACTACATCAACAGAGCATTAGATATCAGCCATCAGGTACTCATAGTGTAAATATGTCTTGGGTGATGTCACCTAAAACATTCAAGCTTAAATGTAGAAGCGCATGAACTTTTTCCCCCAACAAGAGAAATCATAGCTCAACTGGGGATTGTTTGATAACCCAATTTAGCACTTGAAACAGAATGTATTAAGCAATAATCTATGAAGTAGATATGATAACCATATTTCACAATACCTAAAATTTTAAGTGCCTCCTAAAATGCAGGCTTAAATCTATATAAAAACTAAGTAGCCACTAGTGCTTACTTAATTCTGACTGAATTTACCAATATTTGTATACCACGTCTTTTCTTTGTCTCCACTACCATTGCCACCATCAATATCACAACTACCACCATCGCTGTCAGTCTACCTCTCCACCACCACCCACCCGCGACCTCAACCACTCCACTTCCGCACAATTTCTCCACCACTCCAACCACAACCACCCTCCACCACTGCACTACTAACATCATTCCACCACCACCAATACAAAAAACGCCATCTCTCCACCACCTTCCACCGCTACAACTACCCCAAGTCTTCACCACTATGACTACCAACCACTCCTCATTGTCGTCATCATCGTCAGCACCACTTCACGTCAACACCATCCTTCCACCACCACTACCGCTGCTACAACCACTACCACTCTCCACCACCAACACACCACCACCATTCACAATGATCACCACCTTCCACCACTACAACCACCCACCTCTTTACTACCACGACGGTACAGCCAGTCACCATTGTCATCACCAGCAACACTCTCTGTTGCCACCACCTACTCTGTACAACCACCACCCCCTGTCTAGCATCATCAACGCCTTCTCTCAACCAAACCACCTCGTGCAGTCTCCCACCTCTCTACCTCTCCACCACCAGCCACCATGCCAACCATCTACTTCAACCAGAGCACTCCATGGCTCCATGCAGCCACCACCTCTTCTACAACCTCTTCACCACCCAGGCCACTATGACCACTATCTCTCCATCGCACCATAACATGCAGTCACCATCTTTTCACCACTACCACCAACACATGGTGAGCAATAACAAATTCAAAAGAGAACAATAAAAATAATACACTCAAAATTTATTGTTCTATGAATCGTTCTATTTTTTAATTCAGTTTAATCTTTTTTTAATCAAATAGCTTGTCAACTTAAAATATTCAAAATTTAGTTTTCAACACTTAATTTCAGCTTCCACTTTTTGGTTTATCAAGCAGCACCTACCTTGAGAACCACTAAACAACAAATTGCCATACAACTGCATGTTTTCTCAAATTATAGCAGATGTAAGCTATATTAACCGCCAATGGCCATATGCTACCATTCTGATTTATAGCTGACTCTTGGAACAGAGAAAGGAAACCTAACAAAGCATTGACCTTAAATTTGACCTATACAATGTGCTTCTGATCCCATGGGCACATAAAGTCATGTACACATTTTTCCACAATAGTATAGTCCACTTTTCATACGTTTACTTCACCCTATTAATATCAATTGACATGTATCTGCCATAGTAGTTGTGAGACATTGACATTCAAAGAAAAAACATTTCACAAACTCTAAGTGATCAAAATAACTCTATTCTAGGGCTATTGCTTGGTGCAGTTCTAAAAGTTGACGTAACGAGTTCAAAATGAGCATGACAATGTCATTGAAACCTTGCCTTCAGTCAGACCTGTAACTAGTCTACCCTTTTCAAAGCACCCCCAATCAACGAGGACCATCTCTAAGGTTCTCGGGCTTTAACAAGAAACTCCAAATCAACCAACACCAGCTTGCCAACTCAACTTTCCTTGATCGTGCAACATATACATAGTTAGAAATGAGTGTCTCTAGCAAGTCATCATCCAATGTATAAACCGCGAACATGCACCAAATAGCAACCAATATCTTCCAACAAGTTTCTAATGTGCGTTGTTCACAATTCTCTCATGCAACTACATAGGAAAAACATAACGAGTGTACCAACACTTTGAAATTACACATACATGAGAGCATTACAACACGCCAACATAACATAACAAGGTTTGAATCATACATGAGAATGTCCCAACTCTCCAAAATAACAATGTACAAAGTTTTGAATCTTATTCTCAAGAGATCAAAGTTTAACAGCAAACATTTTTAAGGAATTATTGTTTCGCTTCTAGAGCTTTACCTTGACATGAGCATCTCACTATTGACATCAGCTATTACAGTAGGCTCAAAAAAATTCATTCCAAGGCTGTGTCTCTTTCCCCCGAGAAGGACTTTCGCTCCCTTCACGTGACAAAATAAGGATTCACAATTATGCAGAATAATTTAGCAAGAAACATTGTAATAAACTAAATTGTAGTTTCTGACTTTATCAAACCAGCACATAACAACGACCAAGATAGACACACACATGTCCACACAAACCTTCCATGGGCACATGTTGCATCAAAGCAACATGAGAGAACAAAAAATAAATAACCTTACTAAAATAGCTAACAGCCAACATCATTGTGAGTTTGTGATAAGGAAAAATTCCTACCACTCTCACCAAATATCATGATCATTATTTCTTTTCTCAACCACAAAAATGTAATTTATTAAACAGAAATGAAGGGGAAGACGAGATAAGACTATGACATCTCACGTTCGAAACCTCCTAGGTGTTATCAATTCTTTTGGGTCTGGTCCACACAGGCTCTGTCCCTATTTGACAGGATCCCTGTTTAACACCTCGTACTCCAATCTCTACAAAAAGCAAGAAAAAATTAAAGTGGTATCCCCTTCATAAAAAGATAACAAGTGCCGTTATGATGCACGGACACTGACACTGGAATTCTAAAAAAATGGGAACATGGACACGGCGGGGTACATGCCATGTGTATATTTATTTATTTATTTATTTATTTATTTATTTTTCAATTTTTTTCCAAATTTAATGGCAAAATGTGGATAAAACGAAAATTCCATAGTTCCAATACCATTTAAACAAAACAAGACATTCATAAGTTCAATAAAACCCTATTGAAAAATTACAGTTTAACCCCTGAATTTTAAAAAAAAAAATTACAGTTCGACCTCCAAAATTTTAAAAATTACAATTTGACCCTAAATTTTTTAAAAATTACACTTTGACCCCTGCCGTGTCCCCCTCAAAAACTTATATTAAATTATGGGACACGCCACGTAGTGTGTCCCATACGTGTCCCCGTGTCCAGACACTGTGAAACGTCGACCCCTAAAGGTGTCGGTGCTTCATATCGTGCCAGTCTATCTCATAATGACTCGATGTCCTCGAACTTGTCATAAAACAACTTTTGCAC
Source organism: Rhododendron vialii (assembly GCF_030253575.1). Lineage (NCBI taxonomy): Eukaryota > Viridiplantae > Streptophyta > Magnoliopsida > Ericales > Ericaceae > Rhododendron > Rhododendron vialii. The sequence continues at coordinate 43,799,140 of NC_080562.1, read as the reverse complement.
TCTAGTCCACCCAAATAACTCAAAAGAGTGAGAATCTTACCAAATTCCTAATGCCATCGCTTTCTTGTTGTGACCAAAACCCCTAAAATCACTCAACAGTATTTTTGAACAAGTAATCGATACCCCTAAAATCAAGACAGAGGACAACACAAGAATAAACCACCCAATATTAGGACCTTAGTAACTCAAAATAATGATCGTGATATCTATTGCCTTTCTATTGAAGTGCCAACTGATGAAGCTAGGACAATTGAGTAATCCAAAACCATGGGTGCATCATAGCAAAGTCATACACGCAGAATCCGGACTGATGCAATCAAAATATCAAAAGGAATCCAAGATTGAAAGAAATGAGCAAAATCTCATTCAAGGGGATAAACCCCAAAGGGTAGAGAGAGAAACTATGTCTCAATCAATATATTCAATATTCTTAATAATCAAAAGGTACCAAAATGAAAGACTTACGTATTTATAGACTCAAGACCCAAACAATACTAAGGATAGTAAAAAGACACAAACACCCCTAAATCCTACTGCATCATACACCCCCTCTAAAGAAAATAACTTGTCCTCAAGTTGGACACAAGACAACTAAATAAAGAAAACATAGAAGTGATTATCATGCAACTTTGAATTAGACGTGTGGCTGCATTCCTTGATCAATGCATCACCCTCAGCACAACCAATCTTCAATATGAGCTTTTTCTTGTATACATCCACTGCGGCCATACTTAGGTGTGAATAAGTAATCCATTTGGCATGTCTTCAGTACAACAAAACACTATCAAAAGATCTCTGAGCACAAACTCCCAAAATATACTTTGACCAATCATCATTCAAAGATTTAAGAACGTGCACCACATCATACCTAAGACTCGCTCGAGTGAACATCATACCCAAGGGGTCTTCAAATTGTCCCACGAGTGCTTCCACTTCTTTTGGTGAAGTCCATAGGATGAGTGTAGAAAGAAGTGTTGACTTGGGCCACCAATGTACCACAAACTTGAACACTTGCAATTGAGGCACCTCATAAGGCAACACTTGGAAGCAACCCTCGACCTTTGGTTCAACCAACTCTTCATCAAATATAGGACCTTTCATATCATTCCCATACTCTTCAAGTTGAGTGTCTTGTACCAAAGGCAACTTGAAACTCAATTCTTGAGAGCAATATTCAATCTCAAGGTCGCGACTTCCTTCTTCTCCATAACCCTCCCCCAAAAGTTCGTCTCCATCTTGTCTAGGCCTAAGGAAACTTTCCTTGAGCATATCAATAAGTGTTCCCTCTTCACTGTCAACACAATACTCTTCTTCAAACTTGTCAGATGGGAACATCTTCCGGTTCACCACTCTTAAAGACGAGATCATCTTCAAAATTACTTCTAATCTCGTAGGCATTATCAACCTTAAGATCTTCTCCAATCTCCAATATGGAGTCGCCTTCAAGATAATTTCTAAGTTCCTCATTTGGGAACTCATCAAAGACGGGAAGGACTTCGAAACCACCATCTTCAAAATCAGCTCCAAGCTCTTCACATGAGAGCTCATCAAAGATAGGAATATCATGTGAGAACTCATCACAATAACATTGCTCCTCGTCCTTCTCAAATGCATCCGGGTTAAGGCTCGTCTCTTCCTCTAGCACATCCGGTTTGAGATTTTCATAGGACTTGGAATCATAGTAACCATCAATATTCTTGAATGAAACAAACAAACGTCACAACTTTTTCTCTAAAGTAGCAACTTCTCTTTTCAATAACATTAGTTGCACCTTATCATACAAGGTAGCAACTTGTTCACTCAACTCTTTAATCTCATTCCTATTTTCATTTGAATTGCCATAAGTATCAATTTCATCACCAAAATCTCCCATAACATCTCTACCTCTGCCTCTTCTTCCTCTGCCTCTTTGAGCCATTACAACACCAACAATCAACTCCCAACAAGTAAATTAACCCCAAAGAACATGCACCCAGTCAACTCAGTGATTTTAGACCCAAACTTAGTCAACTCCGTGCAAAAACTCAACCAACTCAACCAAAATTAATCAAACCCAATTAACTCAACCAAAATTGACACAAATAGTGACAACCCAACAACAAACCGCAAGAAATCGAAGCAAATAGCAACAAACGAGACAAACCCAGCTGAAATTGAACACGAAAACACAGATTCAAGTGCCAAAAGAGCAGTTCGAAAGCTTTTACCTCTGTTTCGTGGGTCAAAATGGACCAATCGACTGTTTCAAGCTCAGTCGAAGGCTGTTCGAGCCTTAATCGAAGGGTTTGAACACTATAGAGGCATTTCGCAGGTCTAGGTAACTAATCCGAGCTCAAAAATGGCTGAATCGAGTTCGAATAAGGCTATGTCAGGGCGAAATCACCTGTTGAGGTTCGAAGGTAGATCTAGGCTCGTATTGTTATATTAAGGCTCGAAAATGACTGGGTCTCTTCCGAAATGCTAAACCGAGTGCTGTATGGTGCTCGACAGCTTTGATCGAAGCTTGACAAGGTCGATTTGCAGGGTTTCGAGGCTATACAGGTTGATTTAGGTTCATACAGTTGGTTTTGGGTTCGATTTAAGGGTGAATATGGTTAGATAAGATTGGATCGAGTGTGAAATGGGTAGATATGTGGGTTTTGAGGGAAATAGGGGCTTCGGCGAGTTTTCTAGCGCCATTTTAAGATTCCGGCAAAAATTTCTGCGAGATGAATGGTGAAGATCGAGGCTAGAAGCTCTAATACCAAATAATGCAATCAAAATATCAAAGGGTATCCAAGATTGAAAGAAATGAGCAAAATCCCATTCAAGGGGATAAACCCCAAAGGGTAGAGAGAGAAACTATGTCTCAATCAATATATTCAATATTCTTAACAATCAAAAGCTATCAAAATGAAAGACAACTTACCTATTTATAAACGCAAGACCTAACAATACTAAGGACAGTAAAAAGAAACAAACGCCCCTAAATTCTACTGCATCATACACCCCCTCTAAAGAAAATAACTTGTCCTCAAGTTGGACACAAGACAACTAAATAAAGAAAACATAGAAGTGATTATCCTGCAGCCCCGAATTAGACGCGTGGCTGCATTCCTTGATCACCGCATCACCCTCAGCACAACCAATCTTCAATATGAGCTGCTTCTTGTATACATCCACTGTGGCCATACTTAGGTGTAAATAAGCAATCCATTTGGCATGTCTTCGGTACAACAAAACACTATCAAAAGATCTCTGAGCACATACTCCCAAAATATACTTTGACCAATTATCATTTGGTATCAGAGCGGTGGAAAGAGAGAAACTCTCAAATCGAATACAAAAGAGACTAGCTCTTGATAATATTTGTTCAAAATGATAAAAGCTACCAAAAGAAAGAACTCCAACACTTACCAAAAGAAAGGACTCCAACACTTATATATAGACCCAATACAAAAGACATAAATACCCTTACTACATACTACATCATACTCCCCTATTAAAAAGAAACTTGCCCTCAAGTTACGGTAGTGTCCTCCGGCAAATAGGGTACCAAGTGTTGCACGTTGAATGTGTTGGAGATGCTCAAATGAGAGGGTAAGCGGACTTGATAAGCGTTGTCATTGATCTTGCGCAAAACTTCACAAGGACCCACTTTCCGATCGTACTTCATGTGAGCACAGTGAGGATGTCTATCCTTGCTCAAGATAACCCAAACAAGATCCCCTTCTTTGAACAAAACTTCCATGTTGTGTGCATCAACGACCGCCTTATACTTCGCATTAGACTTCTCAATGTTGAGCTTAACTTGAGAGTAGATATTCTTCATAAACGTAGCCATATCTTCCGCCTTGGAGTATCCCTTCTTAGGGGTTGGCAAAAGAACGAGGTCAACCACACTAGAAGGTTTCAACCCGTAAACCACTTCAAATGGGGAAGTGTGGATGGTGCAGTTTAGAGAAGAATTGTAAGCAAACTCCGCCAAGGGAAGAATTACATCCCAACTTTTCGGATGTTCACCAACTAAGCATCGCAACAAATTCCTCAGACTCCGATTTACCACTTCCGTTTGGCCATCGGTTTGAGGGTGAAAAGAAGTACTAAAACATAAGTTGGTGCCAATCTTCCTCCACAAGGTCCTCCAAAAGTAGGCAAGGAACTTAGCATTTCTATCGAAGACAAAAGAAGTAGGGACGCCATGCAACTTGTAGACCTCCTTGAAATAGAGATTGGCAATGTTAGTCGCATCCATAGTCTTCTTACAAGGTATGAAATGAGCCATTTTTGAGAACCGATCCACTACCACCATGATAGAATCACTCCGCCTTTGCCTAGGAGGAAGCCCCAAGACAAAATCCATACTCACGCACTTCCAAGGACTTTTCGGCACCGGTAAAGGCAAACACAACCCCACATTAGTTGCTGTCCCCTTACTCCGTTGGAAAGTTTGGCACTTTTGCACATAGCCCCCCACATCTTTACTCATCCCTGGCCAATAGTATACATCTTGAAGCAACGCTAGAGTCTTATCCTTGCCAAAATGAACCAACTTGTGACTTTCGGCCAACAATTGCTCCTTTAAATAGCATGTAGGGACACACAACTTGAGTTCTTTGAAGATAAATCCATCCTTCAACATGAAACATGAATCGATAACCTTATCACCCCTTTGCAAAGCATCGATTATCTTACTAAAGTAAGGATCTTCGACATAGAAAATGCGAAATTCTTCAAACCCAACAACCTTGTTCTTCATTTCCACCAAGAGAGCCACTCTTCTACTCAAACCATCAGCCACTTTGTTGAGAATCTCCGATTTGTGCCTCAAAGGGAATGTGAATTGTTGTAGATAAGCCACCCACTTTGCATGCCGTTTATTAAGGCGTTGTTGGCTATTGATGTACTTAAGGCCTTCATGATCGGTGTTGAGAACAAATTCCTTGTAGGCAAGATAATAACTCCAATACTTGATGGCTTGGACAATGGCATAGAATTCCAAGTCATCAGTAGAGTACTTGAGTTTAGCACCGTTCAACTTCTCGCTAAAGAAAGAAATAGGTTGACCACCTTGGCTTAAGACTCCACCAATTCTCACTCCCGAAGCATCACAATCAAGCTCAAAAGTTTTGTCAAAGTCGGGTAAGGCCAAGATAGGAGCTTCAGTGAGCTTGGACTTCAACAATTTGAAACTCTCGGCAACTTCTTCGGACCATATGAACCCCCTTTGCTTGAGGCAATCGGTAAGAGGAGCCGCGATACTACTAAAGTTGGCAAAACCCATAAAAACTCCTCACTTCATGAACACTTGTAGGCATTGGCCATTCCACACTGGCCTTAATCTTGTCTTCATCCATATGAACCCCTTTTGAAGACACCACATACCTCAAAAATACCACCTTATCAACGGCAAAACTACATTTCTTCAAGTTCCCATAAAATTTCTCTATTCTCAAGATTTCAAAGACTTGTTGGAGGCGGGATAAGTGATCTTCAAAACACCGACTATATACCAAGATATCATCAAAGTACACAACTACACATATACCCAATAGAGGTTGAAGCATTTGAGTCATTACCCACATAAAAGTGCTTAGAGCATTGGTAAGACCAAAAGGCATCATAAGCCATTCAAAGAGGCCATGAGGGGTCTTGAAAGCCGTTTTCCATTCATCTGCCGGGCGAACTCGAATTTGATGATAACCACTTCTTAGATCAATCTTTGAGAAGACCTTTGAACCGGCAAGGCAATCCAACATATCATCTAGCCTCGGAATGGGAAAGCGGTACTTGGTAGTGATCTTGTGGATAGCTCTACTATCCACACATCCTCCACGAACCATCCTTCTTCAGAGTCAAAAGAGTCGGCACCGAACAAGGGCTAAGGCTTGCCCTTATGTAGTCTTTCTCTAAAAGATCCTTAACTTGCCTTTGAATCTCTTCCCTCTCCCTTGGAGACATTTTATATGCGGGCTTGTTCGGAAGGGGCGCCCCGGCTACCAAGTCGATGCAATGTTGAATATCTAGCAAAGGAGGCAATTCGGGAGGCAACTCTTGAGGAAACACATCAACATACTCCTTCAAAAGTTTAGAAATCGCCTCGGGAACATCCGACACAGCCATATCCGCCATAGGAACCAACACTAGAACATACCCAGTTTCATGACTTTCCTTGAGAATGAAAACTCCTCACCTCATGAACACTTGTAGGCGTTGGCCATTCCACAATGGCCTTAATCTTGTCTTCATCCATGTGAACCCCTTTTGAAGACACCACATATCCCAAAAATACCACAATATCAACGGCAAAACTACATTTCTTCAAGTTCCCATAAAATTTCTCTCTTCTCAAGATTTCAAAGACTTGTTGGAGGTGGGATGAGTGATCTTCAAAACACCGACTATACACCAAGATATCATTGATGAGCTTCGGAAAATTCCGGCGAGAAGAACGGTGGAGATCAAGCCTAGAAGCTCTGATACCAAATGATGCAATCAAAATTTCGAAGGGAATCCAAGATCGTAAGAAATGAGAAAAATCTCATTCAAAGGGATAAACCCCCAAAGGGTAGAGAGAGACTATGTCTCAATCAATATATTCAATATTTTTAATAATAAAAAGCTACCAAAATTAAAGACAACTTACCTATATATAGACTCAAGACCCTAACAATACTAAGGACGGTAAATAGACACAAACGCCCCTAAATCCTACTGCATCGCGGACTTTGGACTACCCCTCTGCACATGGGTTTTTTGTTTGTTTGTTTTTTTTTTTGTTACGTAATTTATTAACAAAAAGGCAAAAAGGAAATGCCGCCAGTATACAAGAAATGCCACAAGACTAAAAGGCCCTATACACTCTCCTAAGGAAGGAGAAGTTCAAACCATTCTAAAAATTGGGCAATCGAAGGATTACATTCTCTCTTGTCCCTACTATACAAGCTATTCATCAAAAAACTTTTAATTCTAATCAAGGACTTTTTGACCCCTTCAAAACATCTCCAGTTTCTTTCCCGCCATAATATCTACATCAAACAAAGCAGAATCAAAGCCCCAACTCGCTTCTTTCTCTTTCCCACTCTAACACCTCTCCAAGCAATTAAGAGTTCCATAATGTTCTTCGACATAGCCCACTATATCCCAAACCACGGAAATACCATAGTCCAGAATTCCCAAGCCACCGGGCAATGAATAAGAAGGTGGTCAACCGTCTTTGCATCTCTTTTGTTTGGTGCGCGGCACTCACACAAAGATGTGCCTTTCATATTCATAAAAGAACCTAGACGTATCAGCCTTCAAGTGGCACATGTCTAGTCCACATGTAAAAACCTAATTTTTGATAGTTAGAATATGGGAGAAACTAAATCCATGAAGACGTTTATATTGTTCGTTTGGGCTATAGTTTAAGGAAAAGGATAAAATAAAGCAGGAGGCATGGGTGAGGTAGTCGGTGGAGAGGTAGATAGGGGTTATGGTGCATTGGAGGGCTAAATTTGGGCAGGTCTTGGTAGCTTGATTGTGGATATACGACTATTTATTTGGCTTTTGATTAAATCATGGATTGCAAAGTAGTGAATTATCATTCTCAAGTGTTGGTATTATTTCTGATAGACTTGCAATAGTGTTGATTGTGTCAGCACTTAGCACATTAGTGATAATTGGTCGATAGCGTATGCTATGGGTGCAAAATATTGGTTGGAAATTACGATAACGGAGGAATAAAAGCAAAGTTTGTACTTATGTACCCATTAATGGCTAGGTATTGAGAGGAGAAGGGAGAGTTTTGCTCTCTCTGTATCGTTGTCTAATTGCTAGAATAAGGTGGAGCAGGGATGTGATCCAGTGTGGTCACATCAACGTTAGCTATAGGCACTCTAATGCGATCGAGCTTTATCGGAAGAGCCCTTGAACACATGAATGACCTTACCCTATGTTCTTTGCCATGCTGAATTCATTTTGAAGTTAATTTTACCTCTGAATGCAAAATTATGATTTGAGAATCATAACTTCTCTCTACAATTAGTTGATAATTTCCACCGTCAAACCGGGGGTTGTTGAATCTTTATGTCAAACGGTCACCATTATCATTTGAGGCAAACTAGATTCTATAAAATACGCTCAAATCTCCAGAGTATCTTCTTCGGTATTCCCATTTTGTACCCCATTTGATGACGTATGTCATTCGATCCCATGGTATCTTTATTGCAATTGTGATTTATCATTAACCTCTATCGAATTCGATATATTATGGTTGAATGCAAAACCACTTAGTACACGTAACGAGTGGGCCGGCCGAGAGCCTGCCCGATACAAACCGAATAAGCCGCCGAGCTCAGTTGAGAGGTGAGGCTAGTTGTTGTTGTGTACCAAGGAGAACCAGGTATAAGGTCCTCTATGATTGATCAAATTGCTCTTTTGGCTACGATTATTCTAGTTGTTTGAGTGTTCTTATTCAGTCCTATTGTATATTTCCTGGCTCAAACTAGTTTTCAAGTGCATAGTTGGTTTAGGTGCAACCAAATTGGAGACATCTGCACTTTTCGAGGAAGTTAGAACTGTATTACATTTTAGAAATGTTCAGTCCTTACTGTGCGGATCAGATGATCCGCAAGCATCTCGTAATTTTCTTCCCAAACTGACATCCTGTTGAAGTTTGAAGTCAAGACAATTTCATGACAGCAGTGTCATAATTATATGCCTGATCATCATGGTGAACATACCACATGGCTCATCATATTATTCCAACCACGACACTTACCTATCTATGCCAAGAGGCAGAGCCTATGTATTTTTTTTTGAACGGCGAATTTTTTTTTATTAATCTTTGAATGTGGATACAAAGACCAAAGGGAGCAAGGAGAAGGGCAACAAATGCCCATCCAAGACCCAATCCCTTGATTGGCAAGATGCCAACCAAAGAGAAAACCCAAGGGACCCAGCACCCAAATGGCAGAGCCAATGTATGCTGAAGTCATTAGCACATACCGTGGACTTTGGACTTGTGGCTCGAGAGCTAGAAATGGCAACTTCGACAGGTTATGCCACGAGACGAAGTTGTGAAATCTTGAGAATACAATCCTAAAAGTCTCACTGACTTTGACAAGTCAGACGGAGTCCGTAACAAAGTAACGGCCACATGCTTACCTTCTGTTTCAGAAAGTAGTACCCTCACAGACACAAGGTTAAAATACATTGTCTTCTTTGACAGCTTTGATGATTGAGAAAGAGAAAAGTGTTTTAGGGTGTTAATTAACCCTAACACAAGAGAGAGTTTTTATTTATATTACTTAGTGACTTATTACATAACTCCAACTATCCGATGTGGGACAAAGACTAACTATTCTAACACTCCCCCTCAAGCTAGAGAATAAATATCACAGAATCCCAGCTTGTTACATAATAACTCTAAACGTGATTTAAATAACGGTTTGGTAAAAATATCTGCCAATTGAGCCCTGTAGACACAAAAGGGGTAGCCAACACGCCATTGTCTATCTTCTCCCAAACAATATGACAATCTACTTCGATATGTTTGGTTCTCTCATGAAATACCGGATTCGAAGCGATATGTATTGCTGCCTGATTATCACAATACATAGGAATAGGTAATTGTACGCTAAACCCCAACTCCTCGAGCAAAGCTCTCAACCATACAACCTCGCATGTAGTATGAGCCATGGCACGATATTCTGCTTCAGCACTGGACCGAGCAACAACAGTTTGTTTCTTGCTCTTCCAGGTAACTAGATTTCCACCAACAAAAGTACAGTATCCAGTTGTTGACCGTCTATCAGACGGTGATCCTGCCCAATCAGCATCGGTAAAGGCCTCAACACGCAAATGACCATTTGAACGATAGAATAGACCACGTCCAGGATTAGCCTTGAGATACTTCACAACACGAAGACAAGCTTCCCAATGAGGAAGACGAGGGGCTGACATGAACTGACTTATCATATTGACAGCAAATGAGATATCAGGCCATGTATTGGTGAGATAATTCAATTTGCCTACCAAGCGACAATAACGGTCTGGATGAGGAAATATCTCCCCCTGATCGACACACAGTTTGATGTTTGGATCCATTGGAGTCTCCACGGGTTTTGCTCCCAATAAACCAGTCTCCTCTAGAATATCCAATGTATACTTTCTTTGGGATAGACTAATCCCCTCCTTGGATCTTGCTACCTCAATACCCAAGAAATATCGCAGCTTACCCAAATCTTTGGTGTGAAACTGACGTTGTAGAAAGTGTTTTAGCTCATCAATACCTTTCTGATCATCCCCAGTAATAATGATATCATCCACATACACAATCAACACTACTTTTCCCCGATCGGACTGAATGGAAAAAACAGAATGATCAGAATGAGAGCGACGCATACCAAACTACAACACAGCATCACTAAACCTGCCAAACCAAGCTCGAGGTGACTGCTTAAGACCATAAAGAGCTTTGCGAAAGCGACACACCTGAGAACGCTCCCCCTGAGCAATGAATCCAGGAGGTTGCTCCATATATACCTCTTCGAGCAGATCACCATGGAGAAACGCATTCTTGACATCCAACTGAAGTAAGGGCCAACCAAGATTTGCGGCCATAGAAATAAGAACCCGAACAGAGGAAATTTTGGCCACTGGAGAAAAAGTCTCTGCATAATCAATGCCATACGTCTGGGTATAGCCTTTGGCCACAAGACGGGCCTTGTACCATTCGACTATGCCATCCGGATTATACTTGACGGTAAAGACCCATCGACATCCAACGGGAGACTTTCCTGGCGGAAGAGGAACCAGGTCCCAAGTGCCATTGTCATGAAGAGCAGACATCTCAGCCTCCATTGTTGTCCGCCACTCAGAAACAGATAAGGCCTCTGGAACAGTGTGAGGAACAGAAATGGACAAAACAGAAGTAGTAAAAGCATGAAGAGATAGAGACAGATGATCATAGGAAACAAACCGAGCAATAGGATGAGGAGTGCAAGACCGAATACCTTTGCGAAGAGCGATAGGAGGTGGTGGTGGTGGTGGCGGCGGCGGTGAAGGAACCGGATCTTGGGACGAAGGAGGCGCAGTGGTAGGCACCGGTGGGGCTGTTAACACATGCTGCCGACGAACATATACCTGCATAGGTGGCACAGGAATAGGAGGAATATCGATAGGAATAACATACTCAGACTCAGGCGTACTCGAGAATAAAGGCAATGACTCATTAAGGGTGACATCAGCACACACAAAGTGACGATGAAGAGAAGGTGAGTAACACTTATACCCTTTTTGAGTGCGCGAATAACCAAGAAAGACACACCGGATCGACCGGGGGTCAAGTTTGTCCCGATCAGGATCAAGCGCATGAACATAACATGTGCACCCGAATACTCGAGGGGTAATGAGTGGAGAGGACGACCAGGAAATAAAACTTTGTGTGGTATCTGACCACCAAGAACAGTGGAGGGCATACGGTTAATCAAGTAACAAGCTGTAAGAACAGCATCACTCCAATAAGATTTAGGGACTTGCATCTGTATGAACATGGCACGCATAATCTTAGATATGTGTCTGATCTTACGTTCAGTGACCCCATTTTGTTGTGGAGTCCGAGCGCAAGAAGATTGGTGAAGTATCCCATGATCATCAAAAAAGCGAGAAAGAGCATTATGAAAATATTCTCGTGCATTATCTGAACGAAGTATACGGATGCAAGTATCAAACCGAATCTTTATTTCGGTATAAAATGACTTAAAAACAGAAGACAATTCTGATCTCGTTTTCATAAGATAAAGAAATGTAACACAAGAAAAATCGAAAATAACATAATACTGAAAACCAGTGATAGTGGGAACATGAATAGGACCCCAAATATCCGAATGTACTAACTGAAAAGGACGCGACACACGACGCTCAATCCTAGGATAAAAAGACACTCGACGGTGTTTACTAAACTCACAGACCTCACATTGCAAATCTTTAATATTGCTACATGATGGAACTAGACGCTTCAAATTGGAAAGAGAAGGATGACCCAAACGACAGTGTTGTTGATATGGTGATACTGATGACCGAAGGGCAGCAAATGCAGGATAGATGTCATTGGCAAAGTAATATAGGCCTCCACGTTCAGTACCCCCACCAATCTGCCTCCCCGTCTTCAGATCCTGAAACACGCAACCATGAGGAAGAAATGTGACAGAGCAGTTTAAGGACTTTGTAAGTTTAGTAACAAACGTAAGATTAAAAGGAAAACTAGGAACATGTAACACAGAGTCCAAAGTAAGAGATGAAGTGACAGGAACAGAACCCAAACCAATAAGTTTTGTGGTAGAACCATCTGCTAAGGTAACATGAGATGGTTTACCAACAGACTGGCGGTGAGAAAACAGAGTAGAAGTACCAGTCATATAATCAGAGGCACCAGAATCGATAACCCAAGGAGTAGGAGTGGAGGAAGATGCAACACAAGCAGCGGATGGACCTTTCTGAGCAAGCGTAGCATTGGAGGAAGAACCCGCAGCAGGAGACTAAAATGACATAAGGCGCTGGTACTCCTCCGCAGAGATAGTCACCACATTGTCGGCAGAAAAATGAGTAAGTTGGCCAGCATCATGAGAGATAGCAACCTGATGAGCCTGAGGGAAACCGTGAAGGTCATAACAGAACTCCACCGTATGATTGGTTCCTTGACAATGAGTACAAAACCTGGAATCACGGCCGTGACCACGGCTACCTCCCCCGGATATGCGACCACCACGAGTACCAAAACCAGAGTCGCGACCACCGGAACCACGACCGAAACCACGGCCACTATCCCCACTGAACCCAGAATCACGACCACTAAACCCAGAATCACGGCCGCGACTGAAGGAAGAGCTAGAACCACCAAATACAGCGGAAGCTAATGCTGAACGATCAGGAGATGGCACAGGCACAGATACAGAAGACTAACGAAGTCAACTAAAAACTTCGCTAAGAGAAGGTAAATCTCGAGACCCCAAAAGCTGATTACAGACAGGACCATAAGTAGTCGATGACACGCCAGATATAAACCGAGTCACCTGCATACGCTCACGTTGGCGCTTCATAACCTGAACATCAGCAGAAATAGGCTCACAAATATTGAGCTCCTCACAAATACCGCGAAACTTGGAATAATAAGACTCCAAGGATAAATCACCCTGTGCGATAGAAAAGAAGGACTGATGAAGATCATATGTGCGACGGAGATTGTTAACACCAAAATACATCTCCTGAGCCTGTGTCCATACTTGCTTGGCTGTAGGTAAGAAGACCAATGTGCTAGAAATATGGTCTTCCATACTATTCCATAGCTCAGATCGAATCCGGGCATATCCTCAGGCACCCATGCCCCATATGTGGCAGCAGTCACTGCGGGGGGGTCATCAATCAAAAAATAATACAGTGTCTCACCCAAATAATAGACCTCAACTGCTTTGGCCCAAAGAGCATAATTTTTGCCATTCAAGAGTGTAGAGGTAATAGACAGCCTCTCCCGAAACCGAGAAGAACGAGCAGAACTACCAACAATAGTGGAGCTAGAAGCAGACACAAGCTTATCGGTTTCAGTCATTACACCGAATTAACAACCACCAAGAAACAACGAAATCAACAATAGTGGAGTATTAATAACAACACCTATCAATCACCAACACCATAGAGAACGATAAACCCAACAATAACTCCATCAACAGCTGCAAGGACCACATGTGATTAACAAAGCAGACATAACAACAGCCAATAGCATGAGAAACAATTACCAGGATACAAGAACTATCACAGGAGAGTGCGAAGAAGCCAATAACATGACTTGAACAGATCTGAACAGGGAACTAGTAACAGATCTGAACATCTACGAGCCAGAGAGCCATAAACACGACTGGAAATCACAAAAAAAATATCAGCAGACAAGGGATTTCAAGCGCCGGTACAGACGAGGGATTTTGAGCACTGGTTTAGTAATTTTGAGGGATTTCAAGGGTTTTCGGAGTCATAGGACTGCAGGTTTGGTACAGACAAGGGTCGCCGGAGAGTTGCCGGTGATTGGCGATGGCCGGCAATGGTCGCCGTTGACTGGGCGACGTCCGGCGAGGGTAGCCGGTGAATGGGTTTGGGTTTTAAGGCGTAAAGATGAGGGATTTGGATCTAGGGTTTGCAGAAAACACTATTCACAGCTGTGTGGTTACTGTTCACGACTGCTAGAGTGGTGGGTGATGATATCAGGGTTACGGTTAGTCTCTATGGTGGGTTACGCTCTGATACCATGATGATTGAGAAAGAGAAAAGTGTTTTAGGGTGTTAATTAACCCTAACACAAGAGAGAGCTTTTATTTATATTACTTAGTGAATTATTACATAACTCCAACTATCCGATGTGGGACAAAGACTAACTATTCTAACAAGCTTCAACAAGACTAATGTTGTCTTCACCTGGGATCAGAGGGTTGTGGGAAGTTGGAGGGCTATCCACCTTTGCTACTTGCTAGTGCACTAGTGTTGACTCATGATGTTTATCTAAATCAACATTTAATAGTTTCATTGACATAATTGATAAACAAACCTTTGACGTAGCATCTTCCAGAAAAGATTCAACCTGCAAGACAAAGCCAAAAGGGTCAAAAAGTACCAAAATAGATGTTAGAAATTGCAGCATCATAGGTCATTGCTTCATGAAACAGCAAAGTAAAATGTACCTTTTGCATTGCAGCTTCATTGATTAGTGGGCCCTGCAACAAACAAATGATTTAACTTCTAACCAAGTTTGTCAAGTAGACTTGTTCTCTTGTATCTGGAATGGAGAAGTTGCCTTAAAATGAAGTTGATTGGAACAGGATATCTTTTTGGAAATGTGGGGAAGAAATTTGATCTGAAAGCAATGACTTATTTGGAACCAACCCCAATCTAGATTTTCAACCATTAACCCCCAAGAGTAAAGCCCAAAGCCAAACAAATTTGATCCTACAGTACAGGTTTTGGGCTCCACTCGACATTGATCCCATCATAACTTGATACGAATAAATCTAAAACAAGTGTCTCAAAGATGACAATAGTACCATCTATTCTTCCAGGAAAAACGAGGGTAACATATGGTGCACAACTGATTACCTGTAATACACCTTCATGAAAACCATCCCCGACTTGCATTTTCTGGACAGCATTTGATAAAGCACTTGCAAATTTATCGTAAATACCTGTAGACCAGTTCATTCCATCAAATACCAAAATAAAGAAAAGAAGAAAAAGGAAGCAACTAGGACCATAGAAGATAAGCGAGAATAGATTAAGGTGGTTTGGAAATGCCTGTCATAGATTGGTCGATGAGGTACTAGGAGTGATATGGTTGTTGGTACTAGGAGTGATATGGTTGTTGGTAGATGGTAGCAATAAGGGCATGAGTAGATCAAAATTGACTACAGAGGCAGCAGTTCAAAAAAACCTAGGGATTGTGTTAAAGCATCCAACTCAGAACCAATTGGCAACGAGAGGAGAGGCCGCCTAGGCTCATATACTAGTCTTCGAGGTGATAATTAACCGATGTGGGACAAATTCTAACACTCACCCACATGTGCAACCCCAACTCGCACGTGGAGAGGTCAAAACATTCAGATCAAAACGAAACAAAGTGCAACTATGGTACAAACAAAAGGAAAAGCCTCCGAAAACCTAGCTCTGATACCATGTTAAAACATCTAACTCAGAACCAATTGGCAATAAAGGGAGAGGCCGCCATGTGGGGACAAATTCCAACAAATTGAAAAGCCATTTTTTCAAAGGAAACGTACATCTAATATGCAGAGGTATATGGAAGTTGACAAGATTTAAAAGTAATTTTTGTAATAAGAACCACAAATAGTCAAGCTACTAGTCTTAGTAGAGTCTTCTTGTTGGTTTGTTTAATCTACTATTTTGGAGATATGTCGTAGAGGGCATGGATCATTCTACGAGCCATAATTGGTTTTTAATTGTGGGTCTTATTTGGTTTAAAATTCAAAGTTAAGGATGCCAAAGTTTACTTTTCCAGACAAGAATCTTAGTACAAGAGTTCTCAGAGTCTCAAAAAGCTAATAGTATAAGGCTACAAACGAGTTGAGCCAAGACAAGTGGTACAAGGTTCAAGCTCGGATTGTCAAGGAATGAGCTTAAAACATGTGGCAAAGCATCCAACTAGTTCATCTTTTAAACCAACCTTAACACAACTTGAATTGACTAGTTCACAAGCCAAGCTTCATATCTTGGTTTATTATGTAGTTTTCAAGCTTAAAAGCTAGTTTCCAAAATGTATTCAAGCATGGTTGTTTACTTGATAGGTTGTATTACACCAAGGTTTTAAGTGAGCTGAATAGTAGTCAAGATCCAGTAGATTGGCTCATTTTACAACCCTATGAAAGTACAAATCTAATCCTCTCTAATTCATTAATAATATAACATTTCAAGCTTTCGTTTTGTATGGTGCATTTCAAACCCAGTTATGACACTAATGAAATCTAGGTCTGATACCAATAATTTTCTTTTTCTTCTCGTTCTTGTCCATAATTTTGTGTTCCTTGAGGACCTTAAACTCCATTACCATATCAATTATACTTCTTTTAACAGTACAAACACTCCCTGTTACAACAAGCTCAATCCCCATGTCAGTGCTTGAACATTCAACAAATTGCATTAAAAGTAATGTTCACAGGTATCGCTCACATTGTTCATTTCTCTCTTGACCATTGTCCTAAAACATTTGTCCGCATAATATTCCATATAGACTCTGAAAAAAGCCATCTTAATACCAGCATTTATCCACTGATTTAGTACCAACAACTCTCGGCATATTCTTGCAGTATGGGGAGTATCTGCAGCATGCTTAAGACACTGATTTTCTGTTTCTGTTTTCTGGTTTTGGTGTTTTTGTTTCCTCATTCCTAGTTCTGGTGCTGGAGTTGTTTTCTTGTCTAGAGAATTGGGTGTGTAGGGGGTGGAGGTGTTTGTCCTGCCGTTCGTTGGGCTTTTCTCTCTTGTTTTTGTTTTTGTTTCTGTTGTGCACTCGCTTATTTTGTGCTGGACTCTCAAGGATACTCCCTTGGTCCATGTATTTTGGTTTTCCATCATGTTAAGATGAATTGCCAAAACAATGTGTCTGATGTGAATGGCATAATATCTGGATCTGTAGAACAAAAATTCAAAAGAAATAGGCTGAGTGTACTGACTTATACCTTCTTGCACAATTATTCTATTAGCACAGACGCATGTTTGTCCACTATTGCGGAACTTTGTTGCCAACTGCATCGAAAAATTAGATGTAAACAGTTCACTCAAACAAAAACAGAAAGCTAACAAAACAGAGAACTTTTGCTAAAAAATCACAAAGCACTTGAACACGGCAGTATGCGAGTGCTAGGAGAAACATAACAGGGAGATAAAAGAGAAGCCACTTCTCTTCTTCCACATGAGTCCCACTACCGGCTACCCTGGGAAATCCACATGCTTGGGAAAAAAGAAATAGTAATGCACAACTATTTCCAGAGGAAAACTTAAAGTTGCAGCAAGAAGTACAGAGAATTACTTGGCAGCAGTAGCTAAAATAAAATTCATCCCAAAACCTGGTGGACCTCCTCAAACTAGTAATCACGCTGCGAAAGAGTCTTTCAAGAACTAATTACACTAAATTTATGAACAAAGGATGAAACAGCTTCTATCAGAACAGTTACGGCTATGAGGATTCTGTTTTGTGTGATGATGTATTGATTAGCCATTACTTGCATTGCAAAGAATACTGCGACTCTATGGTTCAGAAAATTACGTCACAGAAGAGCAGCCAATACATATGCTTTCAATGAAGTTGGACAGGTATCATCTAATCTAGCGGTAAACTAAGAAGACGCCATCAAGGATCTGGGAAGACCATCTAGCCAACTGGTTGATGATCATGGATTTGTCCACAAACTTCAAAAGATTGCATTGGTATACTTCCACATTAATAACAAACATCCAAAAGTAAATTGTTAGAATCTGGCAGGAGCTGAAGAGTCCTGGAACTTCTGGTCAATAACTTTTACCTCTATCAAACCTTAACAAAGCAGAAGCTTCCAATGATTCATACTATATCAAGAACCAGACATTTGCAGTTTCACAGCTGTACAACCATATCTGCTAATAAAATTCAACTAGAAGGGATCTGCACATTTCAGTTCCAAACCTCTTTTCGGCATGTTGGAAAGATTCACCAAGAGACCTTAGCTTCCAAGAGCAAGGCTATGTTCTTTCACACTGTGGACTTCAGATTTACTGCAGTCACATTGTTCAGGACTCATTCTGTGGGTAAATTCTGTCCAAGGTTGAGCGTAACAGAATGGAACCTTCGTGCTATGACGGCTTTAAATGTTCCAGTTAAAACAATGGCTTCAATTCTGTACAAAAGTTACTACTATAATCTTACTACATTTCTAGCTCAAAAGATCTCAAACCAACTAATCCCCAGCTATTACATTTCCAGCTGTTTCTCCAAAAAAAAAAAACAAGGAATTTAAATTGAAACACCGCAAAAGAACTATAGCCATAAACAGAATGGCACCAAAAAAGAGTACCTCACATCTACCCAGCAACCAAGCAAACATATGGTGTTTTGAATGTTTTTACAGCCACATATATACCTAACACCTCCTCCCACATTCCAACTTCGGGACTCGGCAAACTCTTAAGCCTAGTCAAGGCCCACTGGACATGAACAACAGGCTACAGAGTGACCTCATGCTATGGATTCCCCAGCCCATATCACCGTTTGAATGTTTTAACCAGGATATTGTGAATAACCCGAAGTCCTTCCCCTAAAGAGCTAATATTAAATGTGCTCATTCTTTCCACTTCCATATGCAATGCAATATCTATTCAAACAGCTCCAGTGTGGGACTAAACAGGCTCACAAATCAGAGTCACACCAAAAAAGATTAGGATGTCCAGGGACAATAATAAACCTTTTCCATCAGAGAGGGGGGGGGGGGGGTTAACAGGTATGATAATCTTCCAAACAATAGAAAGGACCCTGAGGATGATCACGTCACATCATTTTCTACACCCTTGCTTTTTCAAAATCAGACACATCAGTTGGTACACAGTCAACCCAATTACACATGACAGTCATCATTAGTGACTGAATAATATCACATCACAATCATTCTGTTTAGACAGGTCCTGACTTACGGTTCCTTTTATTGCGACATCCAGGTCTGCATCGTCAAAGATTATGCAAGGAGCATTCCCACCAAGTTCCAGTGAAATCTAACAAAGTCAGGCTAAACGTATTTAGGGGTATGATAGATATGTCATCTTAAATTCTGAATCCATGTTGCAGTCACTTAGTTTCTTGTGCATACCTTCTTAACGGTCCCAGCAGCACCTGCCATCAATTTCTTCCCAACAGCGGTTGAACCAGTGAATGTAATCTTCCTTACCTAAGTTTTAAGACAGAACAAGTAACAACTGTTTTGCCATATGTAATTACAAATAATAAAAAGAATCATAAAAATGCCACACAAAGAAAGGACACAGATACATAAAGTAGAAACCTCTGGACTTGCAAGCAAAGCATCCCCAATAGCAGAAGCATTTCCCATGACAACATTGACAGCACCCTATTACATTTTTTTGCACAGAACACCATTAGAGAAAACAAATCAACACCACTGATCAATATGATACAACAGCAGTAGCGAGAAGAACTGAAACATCATTCCTCTACTTCAGCAACATACAATAACATCATCGGTCAGGTGCATCGACCACCCCTAATCATCAAACTACTCATGGATGTTGCCTTCCTCTGACGTACTAATTCTTTTGACGTCAAATGGTTACCGTACAAATAGGTCATGACACACAGTAAGTACCACAGACAGACGGAAAATACAAAATAACAAGTTTGAATTTACAGCTGTTAACAATGATTCAAAAGCATTTCCAGATATAACAAGAAATATACCCCACGATTTGCTTCCACACACAATACAGATGCATCTGTATTTATTTCAGGATTAATATGATATTATGCTTCTTTAGCTCAGCAATGACATGATGCATATTCAGCAAGATTACTTCTAGCAAATTGGAAAAGAGAGCAACCTTGTATGAGATGGGCATTGTCTGTCAAACCATCAGATTAACTTAACAAACAATGTGCTGACAAAATAAAGGAATTTAAGACAACAGAAAAACAATATAAGGGGGTCGGTCCACCCATCAATTTCCACAACTTGGTTTCCTCTTTTCTAGCTGCTTTTTATGGGCCCCAGTAAAACAGAATATATTGATATGGAGGGTCAATCACTGTGGAACTGCAGTAATAAAATCCCATGCTTATCCTGGCTATTAAGTTATTAACTTTAACATATTGTCATGTTTGGCAGAAAACAGAAACTATTAAATGATAAGTACAGAGAATCCACAAGAGGGAGATAGTTGGTGTGATTTCTCATTTCCTTTATAATCGTTATGATAAAGTTCAGGAACAGTACACGCTATTAAAGGAGATATCAGCCCTCCATATTAGAATCGCATAATGTCAGTTCACATTCCCTATTTAAAATGGTGTGATATTTGTAGAACGAGAAGTTCAAAATCAAATCCCATTCTCCCTCAAAAGGATATAGTTGGTAATACAAAGTGATGAACAATGAACTCTTCCAAGTTCCAATGTAGCCACTCGATATGGGTGAGCTAGACTTGACAAGTATTGTTGAATATTCCTTGATTTATACAACCACTCACCATGGGTGGGCTTAGTCTTATCCATTTGGTATACTTGTGATCATTCCATCTCTTATTCACCAAAAGAAGAAAAAAAATGAACTCTTCCAATGCCAATACATTCATGCATGCATACCAATGCATCGGGACACATACATTTGTCATGCTTATATAGAGGATTACCGGTGGTATTCCAGCTTGAAGGGAGAGCTCAGCTGCCGCTAGAGCAGTCAGGGGTGTAAGTTCAGAGGGCTTTACGACCACAGTACAGCCACAAGCAAGGGCAGGACCAACCTGTTACAATGGTGGAGGGGAAAAAGTCACAGAGACATGCATCAAACAGGTTGTTTACTTCCAAAATGCTATATATCATGCACCACTGGACAATTATGGAAGGTAAGAAATCCGAAATAACCCACCTTTCGAGTAATCATTGCCAAGGGAAAATTCCAGGGTGCAATTGCACCAACAACGCCTACGGGCTGCAAAAATGGGGGGAAAAGACTCATTTAATACAACAACAAAGGATGAAATGATGTTGACTTCTCAACAAACATCACAACCATCACAACCACAACCACGCCAAAAATGTACAGATTAAGCAAAATTGATTGCTCCAAAGAAAGCTAAAACCATGAAGAATCAAATAACCTTTTTTATGGTTATTGAGAGGTTGGACATAGACTAGTTTTTTTTTTTAACAGGATGTACGCCCAGCTTGGACATAGACCAGTTGATCCCCATGAGATGAATTGATTATAGTTAACCATCGACCTTGTCAGATAAAATATGTAGCTTTCTGTACATGTTAGGCGCATATACCAAAATCTTCCCAAATCACCATACTTACCATGTCTATGCATGTGTATTAGTACTAAAGATTTAAGCTCTTCAAGTTACCTAGTATTAAAATATATTGCTTTCATCCTACACAACTGCGTCCTTGGAAAGCGTTGACCCACTTCGGTTTCCTACAGGTTTCTGTGTCGAAACCTCATTTTTTCTCAGCCACCAACCACAAGACCTTGATACCATTCAATAATGCCTCTTTAAGCAATATAGATCGAACTCTTACAAATAGACTGTCAAGACAAAGGAAAGGAAGAAGTTCACCTGCTTTAAAACAAACAACCGACGATCAGGCAGTGTCGATGGAATTATATCACCATACACACGTTTAGCCTCCTCTGCAGCGAACTCAATAAAACTGGCTCCATAGATCACCTGTAAATTCCATGTATAGAATCAAACTATGCAAAATATTGATGGAGGATGCAGTGCCAGACACTAATGCATGGATTCCTAAATGAAGGGCAGTCCAATACCTCACCAATTGCTTCTTTCAAAGGTTTTCCTTGCTCTAAGGTAATAAGTTGTCCAAGCTCTTCTTTGTGGGCAACTATCAAGTCATACCTTGAAGTATATGTGCAAAGAAACATCATAAAGACTCATGCAGGCATAAACATATTAACAAAAAGAAAAATGAATTAATAAGCCTCATCATGCACATGTCTCTCAATCATTCCACAAATTTGTTTTTGAGATGAAAAAATCCACATTCAATTAAAGACAATGTCATAAGTGCCTATCTTGCAGTGTCATTCACAAAGTGGTCGTACAACATTCATGTAGTAGCATGAATTGCACGATTTTAACGGTATATCAGATTATGTACCATACCATGATATTCAATGCCCATTCAAGTAATACAAAAAAATTGCAAATCTAAATAGTAGTTCTGTGGAGATTATCTCACCTCTAAAATTACGAGTGAACTTAGAATAGATTGTGCCACGTTGGCTAACTATCAGCAAGTACATGAGCTTGGAAGGCCTCTTTACTCATAGATAGGTATAGTCAATTGCTTTTGAGTTGGATGCTTTAACATGGTATTGGATATAGACTGCAAAGGATTTTGCAAAAACTCTCTAGATTGATTCCCTTTTTTCTGTGTCTGTTAGATTATTGTGGGTTTATTTGTAATTAGTTAATTAGTTGTTCTATCGTGTAACTAGTTCCTTCTCTAGGACCATAGTGTAATTAGTCTAGTGTCTTGTATAACTATCCCACGTTGTAATCAGTTCTATTCTATGAGAAAATAACCCTAATCTTTGGGTTCCCATTCCATGTCTCTCTCTTCCTTACAACTTCACATGGTATCAGAGCATATGGATCCAACATCAGCTTATTGCTCCTCATTATCTTCATTCTAACTGCTGACAGCTTCTTGTGACCATTGCCCAACGTCTTGCAATTGCCGACAACCATCACATCGCGTCCAGCAACCATTGCCAACCATTACCCAACCTCCGGCGATCTTCGCGACTCTCAGGTAACCTTCCAGCGACCTTCGTGGTGGCTGTCTAGTGCAGAAGCTGAGTATAGAGCTATGGCACATGGAGTTTGTGAGCTCTTATGGCTCCAAATAGTGTTACGTGATTTGGGAATTTCTGATAATGGTCCTATGAAACTCTACTGTGACAACAAAGCTACCATAACATTGCTCATAATCCTGTTCAACATGACAGAACGAAGCATATAGAGATTGTCAGGCACTTCATCAAGGAGAAGCTGAGCGAGGGTTTGATATGTATGCCTTTGTGAGATCCGAAGATCAATTAGCTGAGATATTCACAAAAAGGACTTGGTTGCAAGAGTTTCCACCCCATTGTGTTCAAGTTGGGCTTGATTGATATCTTCGCACCAACTTGAGGGGAAGTGTTAGATTATTGTGGGTTTATTTGTAATTAGTTAATTAGTTGTTCTATTGTGTAACTAGTTCTTTCTCTAGGACCATAGTGTAATTAGTCTAGTGTGTTGTATAACTATCCCACGTTGTAATCAGTTCTATTCTATAAGAAAATACCCCTAACCTTTGGGTTCCCATTCCACGTCTCTCCCTTCCTTACAACTTCACAGTGTCATATGTGCACTTTGTTTTGTTGTGATCCTTGTATTCTAGATCCTTTGTTTACCTTTCCATTCGTGTGGGAGTGGTACTTGGCCAACATTGGTCCATTATCACCTCAAGAACTATTATGAGTCTGAGCGGCCTCCCCCCTCCTAACCAATTGTCATGAGTCGGATGCTTTAACAAGGTATCTGAACAACTTTTGGCCTGTACCTTTACAAGACATATCTTTAGCATGCAAATATACCTTAAAGTCAAACTGTCTTGGGTTAACAGATATCTTGTACCACCTCTCAAGTTCACACACAAAATAGAAAGATATGACAGATGTACAAACTGTTTCCTTTATTGTTCGACTGAAAAAAAACTGAGGAATGATTACCCATGTGCATTGTAGTGCTTATAGAAATGGAGTCACTATAGATTCAAGCAGTCTCGTAAATTGGTGGGGAGAACAACCTCAAATTTGATTGGCTAAGCCAATGGTGGAAAGGATATTGTCATGGGGGTGGACATGGATTGTAGCTACAAGAGTTTTGTGGCATTGCTTGCTTCTGAAGTTGCTTGGCTCTGTGCAGCTTTGGAAAGCAGAATAATGGAGTTGATGGAGTGAGTTTGTCTTTAGTTACTAGACTTGGGATACAGTGGTTCGGCGCTAAAACCTGATATATACATATACACACACAAGAATTAAGCTTTTGAGGTGTGTCTTAAGGACAGTGAGAATAGAAAAAGGCTTTGAATCCATCATTTGTGTTATTAAAGATGAGGAAAAGTGTATAAAGTGTTAATGAACCCTTACACACATACCTTTATTTATATTACTCTAGAGAGTTACACATACATAAGATAGACGATGTGGGACAAACCCACCATCTCCAATAAACACTTCTAACACTCCCCTCAAGCTAGAGAATAGATATCACAAAATCCCAGCTTGTTACATAAAAATTCTAAACGAGGTTTAAACAATGATTCGGTAAAAACATCTGCTATCTGAGCACCTGTGGACACAAAAGGCATAGCCAACACACCACCATCAACCTTCTCTCGAACGATATGACAATCTACCTCAATATGTTTGGTTCTCTCATGAAACACAGGGTTCGAAGCGATATGTATTGTAGCCTAATTGTCACAATACATAGGAATGGGTAACTGCACCCTAAATCCCAGCTCCTCAAGAAATGATCTCAACCAAACAACCTCACATGTAGTATGAGCCATGGCACGATACTCTGCTTCTGCACTAGACCTTGCAACAACAGTCTGTTTTTTCTTACTTTTCTAGGTAACTAAGTTGCCGCCAACAAATGTACAGTAACCAGTTGTTGAACGTCTGTCAAAAGGTGACCCTGCCCAATCTGCATCAGTAAACGCCTCAACACACAAATGACCATTGGAACGGTAAAATAAGCCACGTCCAGGATGAGCCTTAAGATACTTCACAATACGATTACAAGTTTCCCAATGTGGAAGACGAGGAGCAGACATAAGCTGACTCACCATACTACCAGCAAACGAGATATCAGGACGTCTATTGGTAAGATAATTCAACTTACCAACCAAGCGACGATATTGGTCTGGATGAAGAAATTCCTCTCCCTCATCAACGCAAAGTTTGACATTAGGATCCATTGGAGTCTCCACAGGTTTGGCTCCCAGCAAACCTGTCTCATCTAGAATATCCAACACATATTTCCTCTGGGACAAACTAATCCCATCCTTAGACCTTGCTACCTCAATACCCAAGAAATATCGTAGCTTACCCAAGTCTTTAGTGTGAAACTGACTTAGTAAAAACTGTTTCAACTCACCAATCCCTTTCTGATCATCTCCAGTAATAATAATGTCATCTACATAGACAATGAGCAATACTTTCCCTCGAGCCGACATAAGGGAAAACACAGAATGATCTGATTGACTTCAATGCATGCCAAATCTCAAAATAGCCTCACTAAACTTGCCAAACCACGCTCGAGGAGATTGCTTAAGTCCATAAAGTGCCTTGCGAAGGCGACATACCTTGTGATGCTCCCCCTGAGCAACAAACCCAGGTGGTTGCTCCATATATACTTCCTCTTGGAGATCGCCATGGAGAAAGGCATTTTTTACATCAAGCTGATGCAACGGCCAACCAAAAGTGGCAGCAAGAGAAATAAGAATCCGCAAAAAGCCAAGCTTGGCAACAGGAGAGAACATTTCAGAATAATCAAAACCATAAGTCTGGGTGTAGCCTTTAGCAACCAAGCGAGCTTTGTGACGCTCAACAGTGCCATCAGGAAGATACTTGATAGTATAGACCCAACAACAACCAATAGTAGATTTCCCAGCAGAAAGAGTAACCAACTCCCATGTGCCATTAGTATGAAGAGCAGACATTTCATCCGCCATAGCTGTCCGCCACTCAGACCGAGATAATGCCTCCTGAACAGTTTTAGGAACAAAAACGAAAGAAACAGTAGTAGTGAAAGCACGAAGGGATGGAGAGAGATGAGTATAAGAGAGAAACTGAGAAATAGGATGAGAAGTGCTCGAGAGATTAGAAAAACCATATTTTGCCGGGGGATGACGATTCTCACAAGTCGGATATCGAGGAGCAGGTGGATCCGGCAACGGGGGAGAAGACGGAGGCGTGGGCACAGAGGGTTCGACAGACTAGAATGGTTCTGTAGGCAGAGGTGGTGCCTGAGGCGGGGTTTGTGCTAGAGACGGAGGCGGTGCTGATTTTCATCCGCCATAGTTGTCCGCCACTCAGACCGAGATAATGCCTCCTGAACAGTTTTAGAAACAAAAACGGAGGAAACAGTAGTAGTGAAAGCATGAAGGGATGGAGAGAGATGAGTATAAGAGAGAAACTGAGAAATAGGATGAGAAATGCTCGAGAGATTAGAAAAACCATATTTTGCCGGGGGACGACGATTCTCACAAGTCGGATATCGAGGAGCAGGTGGATCCGGCAACGGGGGAGAAGACGGAGGCGTGGGCACAGAGAGTTCGGCAAACTGGAATGGTTCTGTAGGCAGAGGTGGTGCCTGAGGCGGGGTTTGTGCTAGAGACGGAGGCAGTGCTGATGCTGGGAAACGACGAACATATACCTGCAAAGGTTGGGGTGGAACAGTGCCAGTAGGAACAACCATAGGTAACACAGACTCGAGTGTAAAAAGATCATTGGTAGTAACAGGGTCCGATTAATATGGCAATGACTCATTAAACGTGACATCAACACAGACAAATTGACGACGTAAAGTAGGAAAGTAACATCAATAGCCTTTCCAGGTGTGTGAGTATCCCAAAAAGATACACCTAAAAGACCGAGGATCAAGTTTACTCCCATCAGGATCAAGAGCATGAACATAACAGGTGCACCCAAAAACCCGAGGAGGTAAAGAGTGGAGAGGCCTACCGGAAACAAGAACGTATGGGGAACCTGACCACCTAAGACCGTAAAGGGCATACGGTTGATCAAATAACATGCAGTGAGAACGGCGTCACTCCAATATGACTTAAGAACCTGAATTTGAAATAATAAGGCACGCATAACCTCAGACAAGTGCCGAATCTTGCGCTCAGCAACTCCATTTTGTTGTGGAGTCCGAGAGCATGACGATTGGTGAATAATGTCATGATCATCGAAAAACTGAGAAAGAAGATGGTGAAAATATTCAAGGGTATTATCGGAACGAAATATCTTAACACAAGTATCAAACTAATTTTTTACTTCCATGTAAAAAGTTTTAAAAACAGATTTCAATTCAGACCGCTCTTTTCAGTAGATAAAGATATGTAAGACGAGAAAAGTCATCCACAAAAATAACATAGTATTGAAAACCAGAAACACTGGGCACATGAATAGGCCCCTAAATGTCTGAATGAACTAACTGAAAAGGACGCGACGCACGACGCTCAACCCTAGGTAAAAAGTGACTCTACGGTGTTTACTAAACTCACAGACTTCACAAACTAACTTATTAATGGAATGACAATAGGGCACAAGGTGCTTCAAACTCTGAAGAGAGGGATGACCAAGACGACAGTGCTGTTGGTATGGAGACTCTGATGTCTGAAGAGCTAAAGGTTGAGGAACAGTTAAGTAGTATAGGCCACCTCGCTCAATGCCCCCACCAATCTTCCTCCCCGTCTTGAGATCCTGAAAAACACAGCCATGAGGAAGAAATGTGACGGAACAATTTAAGGATTTTGTAAGACGGCTCACAGACATAAGATTAAACGGGAAACGAGGAACATATAATACAGATGATAAAGTAAAAGAGGAAGTGACAAGAACTAAACCGAAACCAGTATCAACAGTGGTAGAACCATCAGCTAAGGTAACATGAGATGTTCTACCAACCGGTTGTCGATCAAAGAAAGTAGATGTACCAGTCATATGATCTGTGGCTCCTGAGTCAATAACCCAAGGAGAGGAAGAAGATGAGGCAACACAAGCAACATATGAACCGGTCTGAGTAAGCGTAGCAGTAGAGGATCATGTCGCAGCCTGAAATGACAAAAAACGTTGGTACTCCTCAGCTAAAATAGCCACACTATCGGCAGAGGATTGAGTAAACTGTTCAATATCCTCCTGAAAGATAGCAGCCTGATGAGCTTGGGGAAAGCCTTGAAGATTATAACAGAACTCCGCCGTATGATTTGTTCCCTAACAATGAGTGCAAAATCTCGAATCACGGCCACGACCGCGGCCACCTCCCCCTGATATGCGACCCCCACGATTATCAGAACCAGAGTCACGGCCACCAAAGCCCCAACCACAACCAAAACTATGGCCTCCAGAGTCACAACCGCGACCTCCAAACCCAGAATCACGGCCGCCAAAGCCACGACCACTCGCCCCATAATCGCGGCCACGACTACTAAACCCTGAATCACGACCGCGACCACAACCATGGTTGACAGAGAGAACAGAGCTGTCAAAAATAGCGGAAGACAAAGCAGAACGACCAGAAGTCGGTGCAGAAATAGACAATGCAGAAATAGACAATGACTGCCAGAGACGACTGAATACCTCGCTGAGGGGAGGTAAGTCACGATTTCCCAAAATTACCCACAGGGCCAAAAGTGGATGATGCACCGGATAAAAAACGAGTAACCCTCATGCGTTCACGCTGGCGCCTTATAACCTGAATATCAGCAGTAAGTGGCTCACATATATCCAATTCATTACAAATGCGCCGAAACTTAGCATAATAATCCTCAAAAGAATCATCACCCTGAGATATATTAAAGAAAGACTGATGAAGATCATATGTGCGACGGAGATTGTTGACACCTGAATACAACTCCTTTACCTGTGCCCACACCTCTCTAGCTGTATCACAGAACATCAACGTACTAGCAACCTGTTCCGTCATACTATTCCATAACTCTGAACCAACACGGGCATCAACAGCTTTCCATGCCTTATATGTGGGTTCAGCAATAGCAGGAGGCTCATCAATCAAATAAGAGTCCTCAGACTGACCCATATAATACACATCAACAGCTTTAGCCCAAAGAACATAATTGCCCCCATTTAATGGTGTGGAGGTAATAGGACGCCTCTCGCGAGACCAAGAACCACTCGATAAGCTACCAACAAGAGTAGAACTAGAGCTAGAAACAGTACCAGAATCAGAATCCTTCTTCTCAAACATTTTACCGAACAATGGAGGGGCAACAACCAATAACTAGCATATAACCAATACGCAACCAAAGCAATACCAACCAAGCAGAATACCAATTACTATTGATCAACAAAATCAACTAATATACTAACATCGAACTGGTCACCAGACTGGATAGGTACCCAATATCAGCAACCCCAACATAACAGATTCTTTACAACCACCAGTACACCACATGACAGAGATACTTGACAAGAATAGCATAGAAAATAGTTACCAGAACGAGAGAAACATCAACGGAAATTGCAAAGACGAGAAAACAAGGCCCAGTGATGCGTGTCAGTGCATGGAGATGGTCGCCGGAACAGTGATGAACAGGGCGCAATGAACAGTAACATGATGAACAGTAACATGATGAACAGTACTGTCAATGAACAGTAATTGGTGAATAGGATTAGGGTTAGGGTTAAGATAGGCTAGGATTAGGATAGGGTTGCGGTGGTTTAGGGTTAAGGTTAAGAGGGTGGTGTATTAGGATTGTGGTGGTTAAGGATTAGGGTTAAGGTTACGCTCTGATACCATGTTATTAAAGATGAGGAAAAGTGTATAAGGCATTAATGAACCCTTACACATATACCTTTATTTATATTACTCTGGAGAGTTACACATACATAAGATAGACGATGTGGGACAAACCCACTATCTCTAATAAACACTTCTAACAATTTGGAGACATAGGAGGATGGAGCTCATAACTTCATATAGGTCGAGTGCGAGAAGACACTTTCCTATAGTACTGAAAAGAAACTAATATGATGCAGCAGAACGGCTTTTGTGTATGCCCTTTAATTGGTTTTCATTATGGCTCAAAGGTAAGCAGAATTAGCGTTTTGCAAGGTTTGCAAGGTTTGTTCAAACAAAGAGGTAGAGTTGGAGATATTTCACAAAGTTGTAGTAGTTTAAATGAATTTTGAAAAGCATACTAGCACTCATTGGGTGGGGAAGAGGTTGGCATTAGATTTTCCCTTGTTTCACCATGTGACAGCACATAAGGATATGCCAAAGTCGAAGAGTATCCACATAATTGGTATCCCACTGATTATGCTTCCGTGCTTAGTTAAATACTTAAATCACTTAAATTTATGTGATGACACAAACCCAAAATGGCTTGAAACGATAACAAGAAAAATTGAAATGTAAGTCCAATCTTGAGGGATTCTGACATGAAACCGTGATAACACAACACGAAGCAACTCCCGCCCCTACTGGACATGGCCTATTCGGGCTTGGACTGAGCTCATTTGTAAATGGATGGGACCAATAATGAGCTGAGCCCTAGCTACTGTGGCCTAACCATGAGAAACATCTAAACTCCATTGTCTTGGTAATTCGCTAATTCATTTAAAGTACTGCCACTAAGTACTCGTTGTTCGGTGTCCAGGGTATACCGAGGAGAAGCCTAACCTATGGCATTGAATACTGACTGCCCTCATGCTCAAACCCACAACCTAGATGCAAGTCTGTTGAGTTTCTTACCACTGAACAAATTGCCAACCCTTTTTGGTAATTCACATATGGAAGGAAAAACAATTACAAGCTTTTGTAGAAATATTCGCCAGATCATTAACATATTTATGCAAGTACTATCAGCATAAAATACCATCAGATAAGAGCTTTTTTTGTACCATTTCCGTAGGCATTTGCTCCTTTCAGCAGCGGTAACTTTGCTCCATGCTACACAAATAAAAGAACGTCACCTATTACTACAACAACTATGGCCGTCCAAATTTAACTTGCAGAGCAATCAAATCAATTAAATCATGTGAAGTGTTTCACATTCAAATCTATCTCTAAAGCAACTAAACTGACTGCCACACTTATAATGTGGTAATAAACTTATGCCATGTTTGTTTACCTGCATCTCACGGCACAAGTAGTACAATGTAACCATTTATAAGGGGAACCAACTACCAACTATCAATGATAGCGTCTTGTCCAAGCGCCTCCAAAAGCCTAGCTCTGATATCATGTTAAAGCATCTAACTCAAAACCAACTGACAATTAGTGGAGAGGCCGCCCAGGCTCATATAATAGGTTTGGAAGTTATATTTGACCAACATGGGACAAGCTCTAACAATCTAAAAATCTTCTTTTACTTCTACGATACCCAACATCTTTAACTTTTTCTCATAGGGCTAAACTCACCGAAATTCAATTCTTGGGACCTTCAACATTTGCAAGTTCTCTTACATCAAAATTATTGGCAGCACAACCTATTACGTAGTCTTGGGTAAAACTCAATCTCAAAAGCTAGCTATTGAAGTGAGGGTGCCCTCACTTATATACCTCATATTACTTTGGTACCGAGGTGGGAATTCGCTTCACACAACCAACACTACTCCTATCGGATCTAGCACAAATATATGACCAATAGAAACTTTTACAATGACCAAATTCCCAACCAAGTATCAGAATAGCAAGAGGGAGGAGCTAATATTCTATAAGTCATCACAATGGACTAGTCAAACCCAAACCATGTGATCCAAATAAATCAACCCATATCAAACTGACAACTGATCATGTCCAAAATCCACAACATGGAAATCCATCAGGTGATTTGGTAATGGATTGATACTACCAACCCTGGCTCCACCTTAACCTGCATGTTCCTTGTCTCACAAGAGAGGAATGAGATACCACAGAAGTGCGATGAGTGAACCCCTAAATACTTGCCTTCTAGGATGTTTCTCCAAAAGTGAATCACCAATGTGTAATTTCAGTAACTTAACACTTTAACAGCTAGGCCAATCCAACGATTCCCTCTAGAACCTCTACAACCTTTCTTCCCAAATTTTGTAAATCCTAAACCTCGACAAGCTTTATTCAGCCCTAACCCCCAATAATAACAATTATAGGCTGCCCTATCCTAAGTTTCTGGTGCTATCTTACATCATTGTCCTACAAAAACATGTACTTATTGGTTCACACATTTCTGGAATTGATCTTTGAGATTTCATGTCCATAATACTTTGACTCGTAGAACCACGGGACAATAATTGTGATGTCACGAGACAAATTAAACTTAAGTTTCTATTGGTTCATCAAAACGAGGCATGGCACATGTCTCCACGTAAGAACGGAAAGATAAAATGTACATTGCAGTAAAGAAGCATACATTTGAATGCATCGTAGGCTGAAGAGATAGCATCATTTGTCTCCTTCCCACCCATGCAAGGGACATTTGCAATAACTTCGCCAGTAGCAGGGTTATGAACCTGCCACACCAAGAGGAATAGGGTTAGTCAGAATAGGCATAGTTGGAGGAAACAATGAAAGAAATTGTCTAGAAGTGAAAAGGGCAAGGGACAAAGAGAGAAAAAGAGTATGAACCAAAGATTATTCCAGCATCTCAACCAAGCAAAGAGATTAAGGTACTATGTGACTTTTCATACAAAATGCAATGTGAATAATGTAAATATGAAGGTAGAACACAATGAGCAGGTGCTTCCAATGGAGAACAATAACTCCGATAATAGGCAAAAGCAGAAAAGTGACATGTTGTGGCCCCATCTACATGAACAATTCTACTGCAATCCCCAGGTCACTTCTTTCTGATTTATGATATATCTCATGTAAAACAGACAAGACCTAGCTGATATCAGCACAATTTGACTGAATATCAATGCGAACAAAAAGAAATATGGACAAAACAAAGGATTAGGTATTGCTGGAGTATCAATCCACTCCCTATTTAATACCCAAATGAAAGAAAAGATCCTTCCAACAACATTTCAGAAAATTTAAATCAAATTTAATACACATGTAGAGCACTAAAACTTAATCCAGCCTACAACTACAGTTTCTGCAAAGATACAAATCAACCATAGCCTATCAGCCTCAAAGGGAAACAAAAGAGAGACCTTAATGGTTTTCCCATCATATGCATCAGTCCATTTTCCCGCAATAAGGCCCTGAGTTCGTAAAAATCCAGAACTATTGAGCCTTGCTGCAACACTTTGTGACTCCATACCAATCTGAAAAGTCCAAACCCATTTGTCAGATACAAAAGCACATTTTGGAAGCGATTGTGGAAGATAAAAAATTATAAGCAGTTTACCATGCAATGGCAGAAACATGAATACAGAGACGATTTTTATGGGTCATAGGCAAACATACTGCACAAGTTACAACACCTGATTCTTTACGATCTTCCAGGTACCTATGTAGCACAGACACTTTGTCCAAGTCCACTTACTGGTGTGGGACACCTTTTGGACACCGACGCTCTTCGGACACATGCTCCACAATCAAATCCGAAGTATCCTATCATACTCAACATTTTTGGTTTGGACAATCCGGGGACACTGTACAAAATGCTCAGACACTTGCAGGACACGCCGAGGGTGTTAAATGAAATAGTTAAGACTTGTTAAATCTTAGAAAAGACTTTCTTCTTTGTGTGACATATGATAGTTTATTGATTATAAAGACACATAGATAATGAAACATTTTTTGTTGGAATACTTTGTGAATGATGTGATGATAAATAAGATTTAAGTTATCATGGACTATGGTGTTACATATTTAGATTTAGGGCCTTTTCTATTCATATGATTGAATACATCAATGTTATTTAAAATGTGTCCCCAGCGTGGCTTGTCCTCTAATACTTTAAAATTTGTGTGTCAGAGTGTCAGTGTCTTGTCGCGTATCTGTGTCAATGCTACATATCCAGGTACCATAAACTGGGGAGGGTGCTGCACCAAATCGCACCATCACTTTTTCTTTCCTCTAAATAAAGTATTATTCCTGTGTGAAAGAAATAAAATAAATGATTTAGTATTTTAGGGTAGAGCGTGGACTTCTGGGTGAATGATACACCCCATCTCCACATTCAGGCGTCAAATCATGGACTAACTAGGTAATAACTCAACCAATTCAATACCACTTGGTATTCAACTAAAGACAAGTTTTCTTCGTCTAAAAACAAAAATAAGCGTTTCCAAAGTTAGGGGAGTGATTTTTAACACTCCCTTTTTGATATCCACACTCCCATTTTTGTCATCTAGTGATAGACGACAAAAAATACACACTTTCAATATTTTAAAAAAAATATGGGAGTGTGGATATCAAAAAAGGGAGTGTGAAAATCATTTCCCAAAAGTTATACCCCAAACTGT
Source organism: Rhododendron vialii (assembly GCF_030253575.1). NCBI lineage: Eukaryota > Viridiplantae > Streptophyta > Magnoliopsida > Ericales > Ericaceae > Rhododendron > Rhododendron vialii. Next base: position 43,764,707 of record NC_080562.1, on the reverse strand, counting down.
AATAATTTTATTTTATGGAAGATCACTGTTTTCTTACAAGAATATCTGAGTTACCGTATCACCAGTGGCGGACCTACAAATCTAACATAGGGAGGGCACACTATGAACGCAAAGATCTATTCCCCGGTCAACCGCAGCAAGATAATACCAATCTTTGAAATTCAATTCTCCACAAAAATTTATGATGCATACTTTCTACAAAAGACAAAAGTACCTAAAATGGACACAAATGCTACTGTCATCATTAGACTTTTTGGAAAACTTTTTTTAATTGACCTGGATAGGTTTCTATGAATGACTTTCTTTTATAAGGATTCAAAAATTCGATTTCAAGGTTTCATTGAACTTGAAAATCTGATTTCAAGACACAGTGTGAACCTGTCTCGATAATTATAAAGCAAGAAGTAAATACTAATAAATAACAGATCCCATCTCCAATCAAATTGCCTCGGTTTTCTGGGCAAGCAAACAGAATATATATAATCCTATAAAAGCTTAAAACTTTCCACAAGAGAGAGAGAGTGAGAGAGAGTGAACCTGTCTGGAGAGTGGAGGAGTAGAGCCAGGGTGGGGTAGCATTGAATCAGTAAAGTGAGAATTAGGGCGACATAGGAGGAGGCGTAAGTTGCGGGTGCCCCTGCTAATCTGGACCATGCGTACAACTGCCATCCTCATCTCCTCCCCGACTGTAAGTTTGTTATAGAGATTTACTCTTCCTTGCTGTGAGATCATTGGGTTATGAATCATCAAAAATGATCAAATCGTGTACTAGCCCACTCACCAAACAATATCCAAACAGCATTCCAAGATAACGATAAAGAGTTAATTACACTGATCTGTCCTGAGGTTTTTTATAATTTCAGAAACCTTCCCAAGGTTTCCAAAAATTATATAGCACTTCTCTTTTACTCCATAAAGTTTCTTATAAAGGTATCCACAATGTTATAATCAAAAATTGATAACCAAAAATTGTCACATCAGCTTTTGATTATTTATTTAAGAGAATACTAATGTTAGCAATGTAGATGTCTATAATGGCACAATCAAAATTGAATAACCAAAACTAATAAAAACTATTTACTAGAAATAGAAAATAGTTTTTGAAACTTTTTTTTGGAAAAAACTATTTACTAAAAATAACAAATTTTTAGTAAATTTTTTTTTTCGAAAATATTGTTCACAAAGAAAGAGAGAAAGGAGAGGAAAAGAGAGATAAAACATTTTTGTATAATGATTGGTGTATTTTATTGAGAATATATTGGGTCTGTTAAATTTAGTTATTGTTAAAAGATTACTAGTTTTGACTATCGAAAACCTAAAATTTGATATTTTCTAAGGAAGTTGTTAAGTGAAATTATAGCATTGTGAGCCATATTTTGCACTAATATTATTAACTTTAAAAACGTTTTACTTTTAATTATAGCATTATGGATACTCTAAGTAGTAGTAAATCTCATATGAGGTTTTTAAAATTTACGGTATTATACATAAATCTCAATTACTTTCTGTTTTGCCTTATTTGGATTAGATTTTGAAAGAAAGAAAAATATCTAACTCAAAAAAACACTTATTATACATATTTCTAATAATTACTCATATTTCATTTTACTCTCTCCAATCATTATTCTCATTCCTCTCTCTATCTCTCCTCACTCATTACCCCTATCTGTAATCATTATCATAATTTCTCTCTCCACTCATTACCCTAAAACCAAACTCAAAAATTTTCAAAATACCATCCAAAAAAACAAGGCAATTATATGTAACCCAACTTCTGTTCCATGTGTTGTTTGATTAGAAATTTAGAATCCTCACCTGAAACCGTTCAAGTCAACAAATATACATGTAATGTAAAGTTCTCGATATTAACTTGACAACACTCCAAATCCTTCCATTGATTGTTCCATTGTTTTGCTCGAGCGGGCCATATTTATACTTCCGTCGAATCCACCCGCAAGTTACATATGCATAAACAAACTCTGCTCAAGTATAATTCTACATTAATATAAACATTCTTGCTGTAATTTCAAAAACTTTTGTTTTTTATGGACGAGTGAATAAAGCACACGAGACCTCAAAATTTTCGTTAATCGTGAGTGCTAAGCCAATCGTTTGAGATTTAAGTAAAAGAATATGACATTGGAATCTTATTTAGGGAGCGAATATATATTCCAATCTTTCTATACCCCGCAATATTTCTTTGACATTGTTTTTGTGATTTGGGGGGTGTTTGGGAGCCTAATTTTTTGCTTTTCATTGTCAACTTTTTGGTTTTTTAACTTTTTGGATTATGGTCAAAATGTATTTTGAATCTGGTAGAGTATTTGGATGATACGTGCAGAATGCATTTTGTAACAGGAGTAGTGTTTGGGAGATATGTGATGAAAATGAATTATGAGTTGATTTTTTACCATATTGCCCTTGATTATTCATTATGGGATATAATGTGTATAAATAATGATTTAATCAATTTTTGTAAAAGTTATATGGTGAAATTGTATTATTCTTGGTTAATTAAAAGTCTCCAACTAAATTTTAATTTTTTTGATAAATAAGATGAAATAACGATAAGTTAAATCCAAGTAACTGCAAAAGAACAAGAACACTTCCAATCATCATTAATTAAAAAAAAAAACCAAATTAAAGTAAAACAAAGAGATAACTAAAATGAGAATATATTCGTACTAACGAGCAATTGACAAATATATTTACAAAGCTATTCGGAGAGGAGTAATTTGACAGCTTATATGCATATTTTTTGTTAGTCTTTCTCCTTCTTCTTTTTTTTTGTTTTTTTTAGTTCTATCAGTTTCACACGTACGCTCTTGCATTAGTTGTTCTTCATTTGTTCTCTAATAAAAATAATCAATCATTTTTTTTTTAAAAAAAACTGATCAATACAAAAATCCCAAAACATAAAGTATCTTCATCAGCTTATATGCAATTTTTTTTTTTAAAGAAAACAACTTGTTGAACTTGCACTGCATGCATTTTCTATTGTTAGACGTGTCATATTTCCAAAATATGCTTAGGGCAAGTTGGTCTTTTCATCTTCAATAAAAAAGAGAAGTAGAAAATGAGAATGGGAAAAACTCCTATCCCCCTTCTTTTGGCTTCTCTTCTCGAAAGCAAGAATCCAAGAATGAGTTTTGCCATAACTCATTCTGGGTTACTCCTTCCAAACAACCAAAAGGAGAAAAGCTAAAAATAAAAATGCAAAAAAGAGGGATCTAAACACCCCCTTGATGCTTACATTAAAGCACCATCACGCATGTACCCAACCCGCAATCTTGTTTGGGCACCACCACACATGATGGCAGACACATTTTAGCATGGGGACAAGATCACATCTATGTTTTTTTACTCACCAAACCTCTCCAAAAGATCTATTTTGGGGTCTTATTGTGGGTCTGCACATTGTTCCGAAGCGTTCATCACAGTATTCTTGCTGAGAATAGTATATCTGTAAAAAAACCAACTTGTAGGTAGTCGGTAAATACATGAACAGTGTATAAACTGGCCGTTCACCTGATTTTGAACACAAATTGTCTATTTTATATAATTTATTTTTGTGTTAATAGATTATTGGTTTTTTTTTGGGCAAATTATAGTTACCCCCTCTAACTAACCCTCGCGTAAACTTACCCCCTATAACTTTTTTTTTGGCACTTAACCCCCTCAAACTAACTGAAATTCAAACGGTCATAACTTCTTCGTCCAAAATCGAAAATATGAAAATTATATATCGATTTCGAGGTCTTGAAGTCAGCATCACATCACAATTCAAAGTACACAGAAAGTTATGATCAAAACGGTCTTTCTGTCTACCAGCCTTTACTCTTTTGATTATAACTTTCTGTCTGCTTTGAATCGTGATGTGATTTTGGTGTCATTAGAAAGCTGACTTCAAGACCTCAAAATCGATATATAATTTGCATATTTTCGATTTTGGACGAAGAAGTTATGACCGTTTGAATTTCAGTTAGTTTAAAGGGATTAAGTGCCAAAAAAAAAAGTTAGAGGGGGTAAGTGTACGCGAGGGTTAGTTGGAGGGGGGTAACTATAATTTTCCCTTTTTTTTTATACTATATATTATATATAACAATATTAAAATGTTCTCAGCAAGAAATACGTTTTAGATCACTCAGGGCCTGTGGCAACAATTAGGAAAAAATAAAAAATGAAAGCGACTTCTCTTGAGGCAGGATTGCACACCCCGTGCAGTTTGGCTCCTTTCGATTCCATTTTTTGTTCATTTCACTGATTAAATCAGTTCAAATTGCAAAACTCGTTTGTGTCTAAGAGTCGTGTAAATAATAAATTCAATCTAAGCCTAAATAGTAATCAACTATACCCATCTCATTTTGCCTCCATGTAAGCGTATTCTGATCAAATTATCATTTAAAAATTGGATTGATTTCATTTCTCACGTGACTGTTGTAATTAAGAACCTTTTTACAATGTGAACAGATTCGATGGTCATGGTTAAAAGGGAGGTTTAGTCAAAAATCACTAATATTTATATTTTTTGAGCTAAAGGACAAACACATTTTGTAATCAAATATAAGAACAAATGCATTCTATAAAATTGTCTAAAATCTTAGAGTATCCTATGAAAGTACCTAAAACTCTAGGGTGCTCTATAAAAGTGCCTAAAACCTTAGGTTACCTAATATATGAAAGTGCCTAAAATCTCATGATACCCTATGAAAGTGCTTAAATTATTAAAATCCTATAATAATAAAGTGCATGCTTAAACTTTATGAAAATGTCTAAATATGTTTTGATCTTATAATTAAAAAACTAAAAAAATTTGAAGGACGCTGAAAGTTATTTTGTGAAACAGAAATGCTACGGGTACAGCAGTCCTGCATAGACTCCTTTTGTGCCCGCTTCGGATCCTGCAAAGATGATCGGAGCCGCTCATTTTGTTCAAAATATTTCGTTTAGGGTCCTCGTAAAAAATCTCCTCAATCCGATATTGAAAAGGGTGTTTACGAATTATCCAATTTTGTTTCATCTTTGCAGGACCAGAGACGGGCACAAAACGAGTCTGTGCGAGACTGCTGGTATCGTTCTTTGTGAAATCGGAACAAACTGAACAGCACATTTACCCCAACGGCAGAAAAGCTTCCAAAAGTTCTAGTTGGGAAGAGTTTTGGTGGAATGGACGGGTACGGAGGTGCGCTTAAACCTTTATTTGCACGACAAGCCCTTTTTATCATCTTCCTCAGAATTTGATCAGTTCTCTTCTCCCTCTTGCGAGACTTGAGTTACTTTTTCCTCAGTGGTTGGCGCATAAAGCAAAATCATTCCAATGAGTTGGAACGCTCCATCATCGAGCTCCGGAGGCGCTGGATCCACCGATGTCTCAGCACCAAGAACAATTTCCAAGCGCCCCAAATGTCAGTTTCTCAGTCTCCCCCTCAATATTCAACTTCTTTACTTTCCTCCCTCTCTCTCTCTCTCTCTCTCTCTCTTATATCCTTGATTACAAGATTGATTTGTGTTTGTTCTGCTGTGATGCACTGGCTAGATGAGCAGCGTGTGTGCTTTGTCCAATATTTGTACACATATGATAATCTGATGATATTTAAGTTTGGAATTTATCGCCTTCTAGTATATTGTACCACTCATCGTTAAAATACGTATAGTCTACATTCTTCTACTGTTCAGTTACTTGTATTGTTGCAAAGTGGCAGGGAGTCATCGTTGAATAGTTAACTAATTTTTTTTGAACGGCGTTGAGTAGTTAACTATGGCTACGAACAAATGCATTCAAAAGGAAATCTCGTTTTTCTCTTAACTGCGTACACAGTTTAGGGTTTGTGGTTTGGGTATTCAATTTGCACATGCAGATGACGGGCAAAGAAACAGATGATTGGACGGCAACTGTACGAGTTTGTGGTTTCAGCGCAGATGGACTGGCAAGCTTCCATAAGTTATTTGTTTTGGGTAGGCGTTGGACTAGAAAGCTTCAGCCTGATTAATATCACTGTAGCTGGTGTGGCCACATGCAATGTGGGCAACTAAACGTTTTCGTGTGAATGGGTGATGAATCCCAGTTGAAGCGGTCAGAAGGGACAGTAGAAAGGCCAAATGAAGAATGTTGATTGATGCCGTGAGATTGGATGACTTCCTTGGACTTAAGAAGGATGTCGCTTCAAAGAGAGTCCAGTTTGATGTTTTATTTATGTAGTTGAGGCTAAGTGACTGCAATAAATATTTGATTAGAAACTATTTTTAGTTGAATAACAGCTAATCGGTAGCGAGACATACTAAATTGAAGATTATCAGTCAAATCTTTATAGATAAAGTCAATATCAGCAGACGGCTTTGAGCTAACCTACCTATTTGGTTATGCTACATTACTAATCCCCATGAAAATTTGACAACGAGTAGGCTTAAGCATAGTTTGGTATGTAGTTTCCTGAGTATTAATATTGCCATGACATTTATATTGCTTTCCATTAAATCCTTAATAATGCCTTTGGGCTGATCTTTTTTTTTTTTTTTTGCTGGACTTAGCTTCCCTCTTATCTTGTTGTACCATGAACTCTACATTCTCGTGGGTGCACAAAAGCACTAAAACTTATAGTTCTCTGGTTGTGTGTTTGGGTGAGGGAAATACCATGAGTGGTGACCTTGCTGTCTAGTTTGCTCTTTCAGTTGTTCTGACTTCTGTGTTTGAAAGATAGTCATCCGGTTTAACTCTTGTGTTCCCCTGTAGATTCGAAGTTTACTCAACAGGAACTTCCAGCTTGCAAGCCGATTCTTACACCGAGATGGGTGAGTTGCTTTTCATTTATTCTGCAAATTTATTTGTTGTATAGTCATTGTTGTTGAAGTAGGCCTCTTTAATTTTCTGTGCAGGTGATTTCAACGTTCATGCTTATTAGCATTGTCTTCATTCCCATTGGGGTTGCCTCCCTGTTTGCTTCCCAGGATGTATGCTCAAGACCGGACAAGCTCTAGTATTTGCTTTTTCTTGTCTTTCTTATGTCTTTGACTTGGAAGTCACTTTCCTTGCATTAGGTGGTTGAGATTGTCGACAGGTATGAAACTGATTGCATACCACCAGCCTCAAGAAGCGATAAGGTTAAATACATACAGAGCATTGAGGATAAAACCTGCAACAGGACACTGACGGTATGCTTTCACCTCATCATTCACTATCTCCATCCTTTGTGTTATTTTGTAAACTAAATCAGGTTCTGATCTAGCTATGCAACAAGAATAACATCATTCTGGGGTGTGTGGATGGTGAATTATTTTAAATTTCAAATATGTTTAGGTGCCAAAGCATATGAAGCAGCCTATTTATGTTTATTATCAGCTTGACAACTTCTACCAGAATCATCGCAGGTATTTGTAACTTGTCATCGTCATTTATATCAAATCAAAATTTTATAATGAAAGGTTCGATTTCATACACCATTTCCACTGTATCAGTTGTCGTTCAGTATTTATCATTCTGTAATTGTAGAACCAATGGTAGAGTCTACAGAAAAATTCAAGTGGATCTCGGAGCATGGTGGTTTTGTGACGAGGTCGTCAAATGGTGCTGAAAATAGGCATTGCTAAATCTTTTGCGGTGTTCTGAGAAGTTAGTGGTCCTAGTGGACCTCTGTGGTTTTAGGCCTGTTTGTTTTGGAACATTCTGGTGATTTTTATTCTTTCTGGGTGGGGGTAGCAGTTATTACTATTGAGTAAAAGGTCATAAAAGTGGTTCACCTCCTGATAATGGGAGGATGGTTTTATCCTTCTGATTTTTCTGTACATGGTAAACTGATGATGGTTGCGGTATATGCCGTTACTATATATCGAAATGAAATATGATAAGATTGGACTGTTAAAACTCTTGTATCACTATTTGTTGTAGTATCTATCTATACGGTTTGTTTTAAATGTGCAGGAGTTAAATTTGGCAGTTTTTTTTTGAGATTTTCTTGAAAATTTCTTCTGTGACAAAAGAATCAGAGAAGGGCAATCCGAATCTCATCTGAACTGCAGGAATAACTGGCTAGGTCATGCCACTAGTTGCCATTCTCCAGAAGGGATGGGTGCCAACCCTTTAGGTTATTTCTCGTTTGTTCGCAATGCCTTTTTTTTTTCCAGGGTAATACGTGTCTTCAGAACTGGCCGGAACCATGGGAAGACCCATTTCTAATATAACATAAGTTACATAACTAAACCATATCAAACTGATATTTCGTATCCTGATCAATATGTCACTCATTTTTTGACATTCTTGTCCGTCTTATGAAACACTTGACTTGAAAACTGGGTAACTTTCATTTGCGAGGCAGGTAGCATTTCCCCCCTCCTCATTCCTCCATTGGTGGCCCTCCTCCTGACTTGTCCTTGTCACTATCAGAGACTCAGAGTATAGATTAACTAGCCCTTTTCCACATTGAGATGGCTCTCACTGTAGATATACACAATCTCACGTAGTCCTAACCATGCTCAAATTCAAAACATGGGCCTGATCGTTACCATAATGGTCGTTGACCGACAAGAGGGAACTAAGATGCCTATAATAGGCTTATGCATGTACTGCATTTCTCTGTGCTCTGTATGCACTAGCATTTTAATGCTCATAAGATCTTGCAGTTACAGTACTTTTTTTATCCACAATCGTCAACTCTAGTTCCTTAATTTTTTTATAAGTACTTTCCATTAAAAAGCTCAAAACTCATACATCCTCAAGGGGCATACCCCAGTAACCCCAGTAAAACAGGAGAAAAACAAACCTCCCTACCAGACACAACACACCAGAAAAAAAAAAATACAAAAGCAAAACGGAGCCCAACACCAGAGACAAATTTGTGCTAAGAAAAGATACAAGCAGGCAAACTCCAAAACATGATAGTTTATTCTCGTTTTATGTCCGAGACAACTGGATAATTGTTTTTTCATTAAGTGAATTTTATCTTTGAAAGTAGTGTTGGCTTCATGTGATGGTCTCCTTTTCCAGGTATGTGAAGAGCCGGAGTGATGGACAGTTGAAATACGTTAGTAGTGAGAATGAGACACAAGATTGTAAACCTGAAGATGTTGCAAGCGGCATGTCGATTGTGCCTTGCGGTCTCATAGCTTGGAGTTTATTTAATGATACGTTTAATTTTTCCCTCAACAACCAGCAATTGGCAGTCAACAAGAAGGGCATCTCATGGAAGAGTGATAGGGAACACAAGTTTGGAAAAAATGTCTACCCTAAAAACTTTCAGAGTGGAACTCTTGTAGGGGGTGCACAGCTCGATTCATCTATTCCAGTAAGTCCTTGAGCTTAAAGCATCTTACATAAAGGATTGTGAAAGGAAGCTTCCAGTCTCGCAAACATAACAGTTGGGGCGCTTGCATATTCTGATGCAATGCTTATGTGGGGAGCAAAAATAAGTCTTGTTTCTGCTCTAAGTTCTTCAAAAGTTCCGTCATTTATTCATTTATTTTTATGTTATAAGAAGCCAATCATATTAGTGATCCTCATATGTAAACTAAGTAACTTGCGCATTCTTCATTTAATATATCACACATGCTTTTTTGTGGGGATGTGGAATAATTAGAAATCAGGTATCTCAATTGAAGTTGTTTTCATTTTTGAGGACGATCCCAATCTGAGATTATTATTTTTATTTGTTGGTGTCAGTTGAGTGAACAGGAGGACCTGATTGTTTGGATGAGAACTGCAGCTCTGCCAACCTTTAGGAAGTTGTATGGGAAGATAGAGGTGGATCTGCAGGAAAATGAACAGATTCAGGTGACATTGGGGAACAATTATAACACCTATAGTTTCAATGGCAAAAAGAAGCTTGTTCTCTCTACCACAACCTGGCTTGGTGGAAAGAATGACTTTCTTGGCATTGCTTACCTCGCTGTTGGTGGGTTATGCTTCTTTCTGGCTATGGCTTTCACTATTGTGTATCTATTTAAGCCAAGGTGAATTCTTTTTACCCACATCTACCTTGCCTGTTCTCGTTATGCTGACGGCTTGTACCAATCGGTCTACGAGTCCATCTATGGTACACAATTTTTTTTGTGTATGGTACCCAAAAATTCACTTTAGTGGTAAGTATTCTACATTGAGTGGTAAGTATTTCATAAGAAGTGGTAAGTATTCCACATTGAGTGATAAGTATTCCACATTGAGCGATAAGTATTATACATCAGGAATACTTGCCACTTAATGTGGAATACTTACCACTCCTTATTGAATACTTATCACTAAAATGACTTTTTAGGCACCATACACCAAAAAGTGTTTTGTGTACCATAGAAAAATTCGTCAGTCTATAAATTGAGTCTCTGTCTTTGCCAAGTAAAACTGTGGTTTGCACACAAAGCGAGAGACATATTGGGGAGGCAATGAAAAAAACTTTACTCCCAATGCTGCCTCTGGCTGAGAAGTAGTTTCCAAATTTTGTTTATACTTTCTTTTTGTTATTTGCTTCTCAGTGACACGGTTTTCTTTGGCATTGAGGGCTGGCTACTTTGGCTAAATGGTTCTCTTTTTATATTGGTAACAGAAATGTGTAGATTTATGTTTCGGACAACTACGGCAGCCTATTATTTGTATTGTGCTTCTTCTCGTTATCACAGCTAAAATGACAATTTGAAACTAATTTCTCTCAGGCGACTTGGAGATCCTACCTACTTGTCATGGAACCGGAACCCAGGTGGTCATTAAGCAACCTTCCGAAACTTTTTTAGCGGCTTGGCATAGCACTCATTTTAGTGGATGTAGTTTCAAGTGAACAATGTTATGAGCTATGAAATGATGAGCTCATAACATTGTAGTTGTATGGAAATTGAATTGTGGTTTCTGTAGGGTATCAGAAAACTTTGCTTTAAGCTACTCCATGCTTGGACTACTATAAATTGCTTTAAGCTACTCCATGCTTGGACTACTATAAAACAGGGTAATGAATCAATTACCATTACCAGAACCTGTATACAATCTCATGAATATTTGGCAAAGTATTCTTGTAAAATACATACTGATGGGTAATTTAAGATTGCCCCAAGCATGATCTACTGGCCACACATTCTAAATTTCTTTGCATGGTTACTAATTTAGTCCACTGATGCACAAAGGAGAAGTGAGAAGTTTCTTGTGGTGGGTTGGATGGCATAGGTGGTTGACAATTTTCATAGCACTCTAAGCAAGATATTGGAAAGGTAAGCCCCTTCCGGATACGACGGATCAATAGGATGATCACAAGCTGCTCCAGCCTGACGTATAATTGTCACTTTCCTCCCAACACTTGATGCAGCAGCCTGGCCAAAGCAAACTATGAATCAGAATTGTACATTAAACAAAGACTAGCTAATTGTCAATTTGTCATCATAAAGAGCTTGTTTTCGGTGGTAGCAGTCACATGCCTGAAGTACATGCAAGTAGGTTCCACTTTGGGTCATAGCTCCAGAGCATGAGCAAGTCATAAGAAGACCGCCCTTTTTCGTTAACCGCATCGCCAACGAGTATAAATTTCTGTACATGCCAGATGCACTTTGTAGAACCTGAATTAGTTGACGCAACCAAATAAGCAAGAGCAAGAACCACAAAGAAGTAAGACAGAGAAGCATAGTTATTGATGGTTATTTTATTCCTCAAACAAGATTAACCAAATTCCATCTCTTCGTAACAAATTGGAATGACAAAGGATGAAATTCCAAGCAAGAAATAACATGAAAACCTCCCCGCAAGCATTGTACTTGGATTCTTGATGAGGAAGATGTCACACGACATCTCCCTGATCTAGACTCCACAATCAAAGTTGCGAGCGCATCAATTAAACTCAATGTTCAGCTATGTTAAGCATACACGGTCAAGTCAACATAATCAATTAATGTCAGAGATGAGGGGAAAAAACTAAATACTACAGTGCATGAAAACAGCTTAAAACCTATAAATCAGTGCTGACCGCTAGCAACTGGCCACGGATATGAATCGTTCAGCATCAAACAGAATACATTTGTTCGAAAATAAAACACCCACATCGTACTAGTTTAGCTACTTGTATGCGCCAGTCTAGAACAAACATAATGGAAGGGAGGGGGCTCCATGGCAAATGAGAAATGTCATTCAATTATATTCATGTACAAGCACATAACCAATAGTTTAGCATGACGCCAGATCTAAGAATGACAAGTGTGAATGTTTTATCGCCTATGAGGAAAGAATCTTGCAGATACAATAAGTGATCTTAACCATTCTAAAATATTATTTGATTTGTGCAAAATGAAGCATATTCACATGAGCTCCTAGGGGGTTCTTTTCCTTCATAAAAAGGTAACATCGTAAAGCAGTACCTTCGTACATGCTGAACAAAAATGCATCTAAAAGTTTATAAGCATTTGGACCTGGGTTGACTCAGAGGCATTGGCGTTTAAAAGTGATTTGAAATACATAAATTGATGAACCCAATGTGCACAATTATGAGGGCAAAACACCAGTAAACCTAACTAAAGTTACCATAGGATTTAGGGACTTTGTTTAGCGTACAATAAATTAAAAAGGAAATCATTGCTACTATAAGGTTGGTGACCAGATGGCAGACGGATCACCATCTTGATTCTTGAAGGTTGAGGCTTCAAAACAAACAGTTCGTATGTGAATAGTATCCTTTTGAGGTTTCATCAACATAAATAAGGAAGATTGTCTTCATGAGTCGTCTTCTTAGAGCAAAAGCCAATTGAAACAAGAGGTCAACATAGTTGACGTGTTAGCTTGATAACAAGCCCAAGCGAACTGACTTAACAGAGCACTTAATGGACAAACATATCTAAGAGCTACCATGTGAAAGTAAAAGACTTTGCACTTAATGGATAAACATATCTAAGAGTCAAAATCTCCGCTTCCAGACTGAATGGCCCCAAAGCAATCTCCCAATTCAGGACAAGTTAAATCATGTTAAGTGCATTTTTTTCGTCAAGAAGTTGAACCTAACACAATTGAAGAACCCGTAGGACGTGCTTGATACCAGGATTATAGCCCCTGGGGTAAGCCGAATGGCAGGGTGTGCTCTTCGAACTATACTAAAGGGAGGTTGTCCTGGTTATCTAATACAGGGACTCAAAAGTTCTCGTTTGATTTGCATATCCAAGGTTTGTTTCTCTTAGTAAGGGTGCGCTCCACTCCGTATCCCTCCTTACCCCATGCCCATTCTAAAACGGGGGGCGGGATTAATTTCGAGCCAAATTTTGTCCTGGGATTGGATGTCCCAATACCAAGAATCCCCTCCCTACTAAACAATTCCTGCAACCAGACATGCTTTTAGTACACACATGCTATCCTATACTGTAGTGGCAGTTCCCAAACTGGGTATTAGAGCATCGCCAACGAAAAATCCAAGCTGAAACACCAGAGTTTGAAGAAATCAACAGCACAAATTATCCATTTTACCTTTCTCCGAGGTGCTAGTTTAGGGGGATCCACGATAACAAGGTCCCATGTTTCATTCCTAGAAAAAGCATCCTTCATAAAATCAGCTGCGTCTCGTCTTAAAAACGAAATTCCCCCCGGATCCAGCTCGTTCAGAATAACATTTTCCCTGGCTAGCTCCAAAGCAGGCACTGATGAATCAACACCTGTCACCAGAAAGGGGATAGAGCTAACCTATATAGAAGTCTGAAATGTTAGCCAAGACTATGTTAACTGTAATTCTGTAAAAAAAACTCTGTTCTAAGCAACCCTACACAATGGGCAGTTTCAGATGCACCTTCAAGGCAAAACGGAGGTGAAGGTGGATACAATATGAAGCCTCAAGTGAAAATAAATATGCGTCCCTGCACCTTCCCCTCCCGAGGGTGGCCAGAAATACCACTCAAGCTAATACTGGTGGCTAGAATTTGCAGGAATGAGTCACGAGGATACTTTGAGTAAAAGACTTCTCCATGGACATCCAATAGCTTTTCACACTTCTCACAAGCCGTACACGCTATTCGTTTCTCCAATGATTGTTCTTTTCCCTTTTAGTATTTGAGGTTTGTTTGAGAGAAAACTGTTTAACAATTCTAAGCTGTAACATTAGCGATGAACATCTAACATTGTAGCATTTTGTTGATAGCAATCTTCATATTGCAACTTTTTGACAGTTCACCTAAACTCAAGTTTTATGATTAAGTTGCAAAACAAGATCATTGTAAAAGCTTTCTATTACCTGTCCTGTTATTTACAACACGTTTCACATTTTGATGTCACTTGTAACATGGTGAGCCAAAAGACAGAAAGTCGGACATAAAGTTGGACCATGTCTATTTTACACATTCTTGGTTAGTCTTAATCCCAAAAAGTAGTTGTTGAAGTGAGGTGCCCTCAAGCTTATATAGTGCATATTATTTTCGTACTCCGATGTGGGACTTCGGCACAGATATTACATAGCTAGTAAGTTTCTCATCCAAAATCATCCAATTTGGTTAACCAAGGGGAAAATTCCCATTTAGCTTAACATAGAAGTTACAAAGTTGTAGAATACTGTCAATATCATAGATTTAAATATTTTCTCCCTCATTTCTCGAACCTTACTCTGAATTTTACTTAGCAAGTTGGTTTTTGAAAATTTAACGCGGGATTTTAATTCCTTTTTCGGTAAAAGGGTAAATCTCAATGAAAAGAAGGCTAGTTATCTCTTATCTTTATTTACCTTCAACTCACACAGGCTTCCAACTAATGTTCATCCCAAAAATGTGAGTAAAGTTGGTGAGTTTCAACTTTCAACCATGCCCCTTCCAGATTTACAAGAAATATAATCATTATTGGACTTAATATCGCTGGCAGTGACTGATACCAATATAGTGATGAATGTATACCAGTGACATTTCTAGCACCACCACGTGCTGCGTTCATAGCAAAACCGCCACTATAGCAGTACATATCAAGGACTCTCTGTCCTTCTGAAATTGTGGCTATGAACTGACGGTTTTCACGCTGATCAGCATAAAATCCTGTCTTCTGGCCCTCCAATGAGATCAAATAAGAAATCCCGTTTTCCTTAACCTGTCACAAAGAAATTACAAGGTGTAACAAAATGCAATCTTAGCCTTGAAAAGGATTGTTCGTAATCAATTTGAGGTGCGTAAAAAGCTAAAAAAATCTACTTACAGAATCAGTGTCCGTATCATAACTAAAAAAGAGCATACTATTTCAGAATCATTCCATAACCATCTCATTGAATTATGGGGATATATCACAATGGAGAAGGAAGGACCTTAAACCAAACCAAACCAAACCAAGCCTTATGTCCCAATAAATTGGAATCGGCTACATGAATCCTTTTTCTCCATTGAGCTCTGTCAAGGAAAAACCTTCCACGAAGAATTTAGCCTGGAGAGAGAATGCATACAGAAATAGCACTCATTGTACGCAACGGATTGGTTGTTTAGGATGTAAGAGGTTGGCCCACCTTGACTAATTACTACCCCCAAGAGTCTGGGTAGTCTCTCCCCTCATTGCAAATTGCTTTTGAGTTGAACACTTTAACATGGTATCAGAACTAATCTTTCAAAGCCTTTTGGACAAGACTTTCTTGAGTGTTTTGCCCCACCATTTGTGCCTGAAGTGCACCTTGTTTCCTTGTGATTACTAGTGCACCTTGTTTCCTTGTGATTACTATGTCATGAATACTTTGTTAGAAACTACTAGTATATCAAGACAATCCTTACGAATATAGCTACTTGTGTGAGTATTTTACGATTAAGAAGCACACCTCTCTTTGATCGCATATAAATCTACTACAACTATGAGATACACACATTTAAAAAAAAAAAACAAAAAAACTTCTCTTTTGCCTATCTCTGTCCGATGAGTGATTCCAAAAGCTTTTATTTGTTGGTGTGTACTAGTTCGAGTAAGCTTTGAATGAGCCCTTCTTGATGAAAATCAACGCAATTGTTCTGTCTCAAAATATCCCCGGCTAATTCTGGTCATTCAATAGATAAAACTTTGAGGAATAACTAATAGATATCCACGAGCCAGTCAGGGGTTGCACACGCGGGGGATTATTGGAGCTTGTTCCACATTGATTGATCATCGATTATTACCTCCCAAACTAGTATATGAGTCTAAACAGCCTCTCCACTCATTGTCAAATGGTTTCGAGTCAGACGTTTCAACAGAAGCACAGACTAAACTAGTAATAAGGTGATTGATGTACAATCTTTTCATAGATCTGGTACAAGTCAAACGGTCAATGAATTGCCTGTTTAATTTATCTTCAAAAGTCCTCAATCTCAAAGTCTACCGTTACGATTGCAAAATGTTGGACCTGGTACCAAACTGATGCAACTCAATCGTACAAGTTGCTCAAAATAGGAGCATAAGAAGAACAGAACACTTCAAACAGCCAGAAAATAACAACCTCCAAATTTGTTACCAATTCTATCTCTTCCTAGCTCCCCTTGATTTTCCAATGGAGTTTACTAGCCACAACACATTCATTGCTCCCCTAATTATTTATTTATTTTTTTGGCCCCAGCTCTTGGAATTATTTGCCTAATCCTGGAATTTTTCTGTCACTGCAGTCTTTAGCATCTCCAGAAAATCTATGAATGGTTTAAAAAGAGTTGACATTTTCAGCTTCATTCCTTCACAATTTCGCACCCAATCAAGAAAGAAAAATGAGTATAGGAATATCGAGCATGCAGATTCTTGTTTTTTGATAGCTTAGTTGTCCGAGCATGCAGATTCTTGTTAATACGCTAATTTTGATAAGATGTCCCTTTACCGGTTTTCTCTACACCAGGTTCAATAAGTTGGTATTGCGGATTTTCTGCAATTTATCATGCTTGAGTTTGATAGAATTCACTTACCTAAACCAACTGGCAGAAATGATGCAAGAAGGAACTGCAGGGAACTCTATACAACAATATGTGAACTGTAAAGATTAGAGACAGGGACGATACCCATAAGGCCCATATCAAAGACAAGTAGTAAATAACTAAATATAAGTTAGAAATGTCTCTAATTATTCCTAAACTTTGGTCATGGTGTTTCATCCACTTACTGAACGGGTTTCTCATCATAGAATATGGTATCTAATGTCAGAAACAACCATGGAAGTACTAGTGTTCTGGCAATTGAACAGGGGTGTACGATCACATTAGTGATCTAAAGACAAACAAATTTGTTTCAAGAGGTATTTTACCTTTACCCGTGCAGGAGTCGTCAGAGAAGATACTTCCTCCGAGTTTGATAAATTCATTCCTTCTTCTTTTAAGAACTCAATGGAGGGTCTCCAGCTTAGATAATTGATTCCATCCAAACTACTTATGCAAGTTTTTATTTGTGGCTTGTACTTCTCGACCCAAGCTGCAGATGATGCAATTACAGCTGAATCCCCGAAGACATCAACAACAAGGCCTGACAACCTGCATCAAAGGCAAAAGTAAACTGAAGAAATTAAGCAAGTAGCTTGTGCGTAAGGATTGAGAATAAAAGGAAGCTCAAGGAATTGACTGATGCATAAAACAAAAGTGCACCAAAAGCTGTTCTCCGCCTTCCCTCTTGCAGAAACTTGAAATTTGCATATCCAGAGTACGAGTGTAAATTTTGCTTGTTGGTTTATGTTCTCTCTCAATATGTGGCTGTCGCAAAGTTAAGCGCAAGATATAGTTGGTATACCAAATGTCATCTAGTGGTTGGAAATAAAAATACAGTAGCTGGTGTAACCTTGACATTCAACCGGTTCGGCATAAGCATATTGCACCTGGGTAACTATGCAACATAAAATCAGTAAGCTAGTACTACTATTTAAAGTAACTACAACTTTACTAAGTTCAATGCGTGATCTTGTACACCGAAAATCCAGGTTCATTGGAAAGGAGGAGAGTTGCATCAGCTGACTACCAATTCTAACAGAACCCTTAATAAATAAATAAAACGACTACAGAGGAGCTATGCGGTAGAGGGTGTCATTCCTGCTGCCATCCTCTTTTGGACTAAGGAGTGTAGATAAATGGAAAATCAACATACCTGTCTCCTTCACTGTTAACGAGACGGTAAGCATTCGTATGGGCAGATGGCAGCCCCAAACACCTACGCAACTGAGTTGCAGCGTGAATTCTTACTTCAAGCAGATTCTCCATGCTCAATGCACAAGAAGGATCTCTGTATTTTTTAGGCTAGTAAGTTAATTCGCCCTGAGCATATTTAAGAGAGAATCACATATCATAGATTTACGGTCGTAAGTACCTCACTACTTCCTCTTCTAGCTGCATGAGCCGAACACAGTACATAGAAGTAGAGTTGTACAAGCCCCAACCAATTGGTTTCTCCGTCCCATCAGCCACAAGCACGATATCCCCGGTCCTGGGTGGCGGTCTTCCAATTATCCGATCGACAGCCCCGCTGTAAACCATCGGACTTCCATCCTTGAAGAGTCGTGTCTTCCCCTTCTTTAGAACAACCTTACCAATACCTACCAAGCCAACTCCAGTCATCAGCCAACAAGAAGCATACCTAGGGCCTAAAAATATTACAGTCTAACCATTGTTATCAAATATGGCTTCTTGAACACCACAAGTTCAAGTCAGTTACAACAAAATGCTTTGCAAGAGTAACTACACAAACCAGGTTTATCAAAATGAAAAATGAGGCATTCACATGAATAGACTGTTGGCGAGCATATGTGCGAATATGATATGGTTCGAGAGAGAGAGAGAGAGAGAGAGAGAGAGAAACCTTTGTGATGGTTTGAAGCGATGTCGTGAAGAAGGTTAGCGGTGGTGGTAGTGGTAGGAGGCAATGATGGAAGAGATAGACACTTGATCAGCCGCCCTGAAGGAACCACCATTGAATTCTTTTATCCCACTCACTCTGCACCCACTGCGCCCGCGCCCCTTCTGTTACTTTGAGAGAGAGAGAGAGAGAGATGCAAATGGAGGATTGAGAAGGAGAGGTGATGCTTGGTGTTTGGAGGCTGCATTATGACGTAGGAGTATTTGTTTTGAACGAGGGCAGAGCGTAATTCTAAATACCAACTCACCTAGTCAATTATTAACTAGGAAGAGGCCTACGTAATTGAGGCCTAAATAATTACTGACCAGGGAGAGGCACAGCAGTATTTGTTTGGTGCGGGTTCTCCTTCAAGCGGGGGAGGAGTGTGTTTGTTTGGCTACACATGTATAGGAACAGTGCTATACGCATAGATTTTCGCAAATAGACAGTGCGTACAGATGAACTTTGAACCCGTTTTGGGTTTCATAAAGATGATCGAAGCCGCTCATTTTGTTCAAAAAATCTTGTTTAAGGTCATCGGAAAAAATCAGCTAATTTGGATATCGGTAAAAGGGTTTACGAAACACCCAACTTTGTTTCAGAAAATAGCCTGTTTTTTGAAGCAAAGTTGGGTGTTTCGTAAACCCCCTTACGAATATTCAAATCAGCTGATTTTGCATGGGGATCTTAATCAAGATGTTTTGAACAAAATAAACGGCTCCGATCATCTTTGCAAGATTCAAAACGGATCCAAAGTCCATATGTACGCACTGTCTTTTTTAAAAAATCTATGTCGGTAGCAGTCCCGGAGTCGAGCATGCGGATTTGCAGTCCTTGTTATAGCACTACCACCAATAAGTCTGATTACACTACATCCATTCACTACATCATTCATTATATTTTTTTGTCTCACAAAAATACAAAAAATGTTCATAAATTTTAAAATAATATCTTATGGGGCCATGTAAAAAATCAGCTTTAATAAATATTGGTAAGTATTATTTCTGGATTCGTAGGGGCGACACTGTGCAGTTGAGCCCTACAAATCCAGAAATAATACTTATCAATATCCGTTAGAATTGATTTTTTATAACGTCCCATAAAATATTATTTTAAAATTTATGGACATTTTTTTTGTATTTTTGTGAAACCCGAGGTAGATCCCACAAAGAATTGCAGTGGATAAATGTAGTTTATGTAGCATATTCAAGAGCCTCTTTCCTTGTCGAGAATTTTGAAGCACTTGCAAACTTTATAATTACCCATCTAAATAAATACTAGTTGGTAAAGAGGGATACGAATTAAATTATAGAATAGCCAAATAAGGTTATTTACATGAATGGAGGAAGAATGTTATCGGTGTCAATTTAGAAAGTGTCAAATTACCACATTGGTCTTTAAAAAAATTTGACACCACGTTGACAAAAAGTAAATACAAGAGGAACCAAATTGAGAAATTTAAAATTCACAGGCCAAAAATAAATTAAGAGTTTTATTGTATAGCTGATATACTATGGACAGGGAGGACTGGGAAAGTTTTATGGTATCGCTGATATCCTTAGATTTTAGACTCCGACCGGATCCCGAAAGCACGTCGGGCCCACTTCGACCACCGGATGGTTGATCTAAGCAGTCCAAGAATTCTAAAACAAAAATACCGAGTGAGCCAATGCGAGAATCAACGGCATCCGATGTATGTAGATAGCCGATCCAAATACTCCATTTTTTTTTATGCTCGGGTCAGCAGTCCGGTGGCCAGAGTGGGCCCGCGCGTGCCATCGAGATCCAATCGGGATCCCTTCGGTCGGGAACTGTAGCACGGCTGGAGTGGATATAGGTCGTGGGTGCGGATCCTCTCTCTCTATATATATATATATCTTCAAGTAAGGACCTTAAAATAAGGATCTTATGTGCGAACCTCTCCATTTTTCGCCTTTCCCGATCGAATTTCGATGATCCGAGCCACTCAATGTGTTCAGAACGTGATTTTAAGGGTACCAGCAAGAAATCAGAAAAAAAAAAAAAAAAAACCAGGAAGGGGGTGGGGTGCTTTAGGAAGTGTGTTTTTTTTTATACTTTGGTCTCTTGGATTTTTGCTGTTTCTCTTAGGGAAAACTAACACGGGCACACACATACATGTCTACATGATACATGTGTCTTTTGGTTCTTTCTCTTAGGAGATTGTCTTAGCTGTGAACAAAACAATCACGAAGATGAGCGTGGCCATTTGTTCTAGTTATGGACGGCCGAAAAAGATTTATTTAAATTTATACCATTCAATACATTTTGGACCATCGTGCTTGGCAAAACTCTTTTTCCGTGGAAAAGATTTTCTCTTCTTTTAGATCCCACCACAGTCACACCACCACCTGGCACCTTCCACTATGTCTTTCCCTCACAAACGGACTTTCCCATCTTTTCTTTCTCTGTAAACCGACACAATACACAGATACACGTACACATAGCATAGCACCACCTCCTTCCATCTACTAGTATAGATGCAAGGATTGTCCCTCTTCTATATATTACAGTAAGTATTATTAAACCCACCAGTTTTATAGTACTAGTATGACTTGCGGCGTGGTTCGAGTAATCTACCTCCTTACACCTGATCGCCATGAGTTTCCTCCTTCCCACCACTCTTCCCCTTCGATATAGACCCCATCGCTCCTGCTGCTGCTCCTCCTCCCCCTCATCACCTTCCGGTTTGCTCTCTCTCTCTCTCTCTCTCTCTCTCTCTCCAGGTTTCAGTCGCATTTGATCACTGCACAAGTACTTTTTTTTTTGGGTAAGTACTGCACAAGTACTTCTTTGTGGGATTACATAGATTTAAGTTCAAATATCCTCCACGTTGTATACTTGTATTGCCACTGTCCTACTTCGCTGACTGATCCTCACACGTATTGTTGTAAATCGAAGCTCCTGAGACCCAACATTTCAGCCCATCAACTAGTTTCAAGCACTGGTAGTTTTTTCGTCTTAAGCGATTGCTTTCATGAAGCCTTAGCTGCAACTTTCCAACCATGCACATGTAAATATCTGATGTTGCTTTACAGTTTCGTAGTTATGCTTGTCTGTATTCGGCAAGCCCATACAATTACTCGGTTGGTACATAAGCTTGCGGGCCTAAAATGAAATTGATTACATAAGGACATTAATCTCCTCATTCTTTGGGGGATTACAATGTCCCCTTCAATGGTAATTTGTGATGTAATCCCCGGGATCTAGTTACATACAACACGCAACATCGTTCTTCAGTTGATACAAAGTGGAAACAGATATGAGTCTGGATGTATCTTAATCACACAAAATAGGGGAACAACGTAAAATATCTGTGTTGTTTCTTTATATTCTTGCTTGATTATGTGATTCATTGTGTAGGGTCGAATCCCCAACACCTTTGAATTTAGCCTAATGTTAAGTTCCATTTTGTAGTTGCTTCAGTCATGAACTTTATGCTCCCATCGACAGGGTGATAAAGTTTTGCAATGTACTTTATCCAACCAGCAATACTATGACACTGAATTCATATAATGTATCGAGTTGAGTTTTCTTCTCCTATTTCTTTATGGAGCAGGTTATCTGGAACCTGGAGTTACAGTTGTAACAAAAGCCAATACTACTGCTGTGGTAATGCTTATTTTCCAATGTGTCCTTTCATTTCCTCCCCCTCCTTATTTCTTAGTCTCCAGCACATCCAAGTGATTATATCTAAACTTGCATGTAGTTTTCTGAGAGGACTAAAGAACAAATTAGGGAGCTTTTCAATAAGGTCCAGCTTTCAGTTTCATCATATGACACAGCTTGGGTAGCAATGGTCCCTTCTCCATATTCGTCTGGGGGCCCATGTTTCCCAGGGTGTATTGAGTGGTTATTAGACAATCAACTCAGTGATGGCTCATGGGGTCTTCCTCATCACCCCTTGTTAGTTAAAGATGCTCTGTCATCTACATTAGCATCGGTCCTAGCGCTCAAGCGCTGGGGTGTTGGTGAAGAACAAGTCAACAAAGGTATTCACTGTCCTCGTCAAGCTTATTCTCCTTCATGATCACTCTGTAAGTATACATTGCTTGTTGCAGGTCTACATTTTATTGGGTCAAATGTCACTTCTGCTACTGACGAGTGTGAACATTCTCCAATTGGGTTTGACATAATATTCCCTGGAATGGTCAAGCATGCTAAAGATTTAGATCTGAACCTCCCATTTGAACCAAAAGTTTTTGATGCTATGCATCACAGGAGAGAATTAGAGCTCAGAAGGTATACTTTTTGTTTTTGTTTGGTGGCGTTCATTGGATCCCATATCTGCGTTTGCAATTTTTTCCCACCAACGGTGGCCTTTCTATAGAGTTGATGACATCTCATCACAGATGTAGAACAAGTGGGATTTAGCCAGTAATTCCAAGCTCACCGCACTAGTAACGGATTTGGTTACAATTGTTCACGGTTATTGGAAAGAAGGGTACGGAGCTTGAATACCAAGGGACTAAAGATTTCACTAGCTAATTGTGTCTACTATAGGGGAAAAAGGAACAGCACTAAAGCAATTTGAATAGAACAAATGACTTCATTTACTTTTCCGCCATTTGCTCGGGAGATATCCTAACTTACCTAGCTTTGTTTCAAAATTGTTCCATTTAGAGCCTACTCAGAGGGGAGGAAATCTTACTTAGCGTATATCTCTGAAGGAATGGGGAAGTTACAGGACTGGGAAATGGCCATGAAATATCAGAGGAAGAATGGCTCTCTCTTCAATTGTCCATCGTCCACAGCAGCTGCTTTTATGCACCTTCAGGACACTGGTTGTCTTAATTACCTGCATTCACTCTTGGAGGAGTTTGGGAATGCTGGTGAAAACCTTCACATTGTCTATTGTTTAACCACTGGCTTTATGCATTGCTAAGCTTGTTCAATTCATGTCTCCAGTACCGACAGTTCACCCTCTGGATATACTTGGCCGTCTTTGCATGGTTGACAATGTGGAAAGATTGGGAATTGAGCGGCACTTTAGGCAGGAAATAAAGAGTGTTTTGGATTATACGTACAGGTACTCTTCCACTTAGACTTAAGTGCCAGTATTGATAGCTTGGAATCAATTTGATTTGTCTTATCCCTTAAACTGTTTTTACCAAGTTTATAGACTTGTCTACCTTCTTGAATATTGGAAAATGACACTAGAGCCTTTCCCCTAACCCACCCAAAAAAAAAAAAAAAAAAACAGATGCTGGCTGCGGGGGGATGAAGAGATATTCCTGGACACTGCCACCTGTGCTATGGCATTTCGGATACTGCGTTTTAATGGGTATGATGTCTCTTCAGGTACTTTGTTGATTAGGAGTCCACGTATTAAATCTTTAATATCATCTCAGGATTGTGTGTTGCCTACTGAAAGTTTGGCTCCTTTGACATGTGTAGATCCCTTGACCCAAATAACTGAAGGAAAGCATGAATCTAGTTTCTCTGCTGGGCATCTAAAGCACATTGGTGATGCCCTTGAGTTATATAGGGCTTCAGAGATCATTATCTATCCCCATGAATTGACTTTGGAGGAACAACACTCGTGGTCCAGTCATTTCCTGAAAGAGAAGTTAAATGATTGTATGATTTATTCAGATAGATTCAATAAGTATGTTAGCCAAGAGGTAACTTCTTCTAATGCTTTGGTAATGGTCAAGCCCATCTGATAGATTTGTTTGGACACTGTCATTTTGTCTCATCTGATATGAATAACAACCAAATAATTATGATTCCTCATTTCAGGTGGACGACGCCCTTAAGTTTCCCTTCCATGCAAATTTAGAGCGTGCAACAATTAGAAGAAATATAGAGCATTACTACGTAGATAGCACAACCATTCTGAAAACTTCATATTGGTAGACCTCTGGTTGTTTTTTCTTGTTCATTTTCATCTCAAGGAGGAAACTATTTTCTTATTTCTGGCTTTAATTTCAGCTGAAAAAAAAATCGCTCATATTTGATTTTTGTGTAGTTCTTGACTATACACTGTTCTTATGCCAGCTCATCCAATATTAGAAACGAAGACTTCCTAAATTTGGCAGTGGAAGACTTCAATATTTGCCAATCCATACACCATGAAGAGCTCAAATATCTTGAGAGGTGTATAAACTAATATAGCCAAAGAAAATTATTGGCTTTCCAGTGTGCATGATTTAGTAACTAGTAATGTCTTGCTGAATTTCGTATATGTAAAAGAATGGTGATGTATTCCTCCCCATGTCATCAGGTGGGTTGCAGAGACAAGGCTAGACAAGCTAAAGTTTGCCAGGCAGAAGACAGCATACTGTTACTTCTCTGCTGCTGCAACCCTTTTCTCTCCTGAACTATATGATGCTCGTATTTCATGGGCCAAAAATGGGGTGCTTACCACAGTCGTTGACGACTTCTTTGACATCGGTGGTTCTCTAGTGGAATTAGAGAACCTAATTCAGTTGGTTGAGAAGTATGTTTCTTTATCTCCTTGCTTGCTCTTTTTGTCTGGGCATATTTTTGGTCTGTAATTTCTGCCAATTATCTTTATTGTTTTCAACAGAAATGTGATAGTTTAATATGCACCACAGATGGGATGTAAATTTGACCGCTGATTGTTGTTCCGAGCATGTTCAGATCATATTCTCTGCACTTCACAGCACAATCTGTGAGATTGGAGCTAAGGCGTTCACATTTCAGGGACGCAATGTAACAACCCACGTAATTGACATTGTGAGATATGGTCGTTGCTGTACTTATCTTTATACCTTTTTATGTATTCCCGTTACTACAATTACAGCTCATTTGATATTATGGTGTGACAAGTTAAGAAGCGTTGTTGTGTTTGTTGAAGTCTTCTGCTACATGTTGAAAGTTGAAAACACTGGAGTATATCGAGGTTTGTCGCCTAAAAGCATTTATAAGAAGCACAATAATCAACTATTTTTTTCTCATTCTTCTACCTTCTCAAATGTTTACTCCTCGCCTGTTCTTTCTCGTAGGGGCACTATACAACATCGTATTCTTTAGTAGTCAGTGTTTCTTTGTGGGCATTTTCTTGTACAAAAAATAAATAAATAACAAAAACAAAAACAAAAACAACCTTAAATGGCTACCCTTGTAACACTGAAGGTTGCATTTGGGTCATGACTGTAGAAGGGGGAGATTTGGATTTAGTGATTGATCCTGCTTTTCCCACCAATATGATTTTCTATTTGATTTTGCTTTGGGGTCTGCATTATTATTATGTTACCATTTTCTTTTAATTAAGATTTTTTGGAAACAATCTTGACTGGGAAGTTGTGATGGTATGCAAGCCCTGGGGCAGGGGCTTTCCCTGTGTTGAACCTTATTCTTTATTTGAATAAAAGGATGATGGGCTATGTTTATCTGGCAGTGGTTGGATTTGCTCCATTCTATGTGGAGAGAAGCTAAATGGACTAGTGAGAATTCATTGCCAACATTGGAAGAATATATGAGCAATGGGGTTGTGTCGTTTGCCTTGGGACCTATTGTTCTCCCAACTCTTTATCTTGTTGGGCCGATACTCTCTGATGTTGTTGTTTCAAGTTCTGAATACCAAAATCTGTTCAAGATTATGGGCACTTCTGGGCGTCTTCTCAACGACATCCGCAGCTTTGAGGTATTTTAAAAATGGCGTCCCTTATTGTCACTATGATTACATGTACGATCAGTTTTGGAGGATTTGACTCGCTTAGCTTTTGTATTGCAGAGGGAATCCAAGGAAGGTAAATTAAATGCTGTATCACTGCACATGATTCATAGCAGTGGAGCTGTTTCTGCTGAAGAATCGACGAGAGCTATCAAGAGTTCCATTGTGAGTCAGAGAAGAGAACTGCTGAGATTAGTTTTGGAGACAAAAAGCAGCATGGTTCCACGAGCCTGCAAGAACTTGTTCTGGAATATGAGCAGAGTGCTAAATCTATTTTACATGAAGGACGACGGATTCACTTCACATGACATGATCCATGTTGTGAAAGCTATTCTTCACGAACCACTTTCCCTTTCTGTATAAAAGGGACCTTTGTTTGGGTTTCCATATGTAGCCAATTTTACAGGTGGACAACTGGACTGACTCACAGTCAGAAGTTGATGTAGTGAGGGGGAAGATTATGTGCCTTGACTAAAAGAAAATTTGTCTTATATTTTGTTGAATTGGTCTCAACACTGCAATAGGGGGCCACTATTTCAGTGGTATTCTGAGAGCTGTCACTTTGTGCATATTGCCAAAGATTAGGTCTATCTCCAATCCTCCCCCGCCTATATCCCCAATGGTTGGGGACTACATGGGTTCTGTTATTGTTGATGTTGTTGAATTGGTCTCTGCAGTGCAACCTTTGCAATGAACACATCTAAATTTGGATTGGCATTTTGTATTTGTGTTGTGTGTCATCTATATTGCGGTATACTGAATATTTTTTTAAGTCTCTTTTGTCTTTGATAGCATGGTAATTGCGTGATGGGAAAAATTAAACTGGAGAAAGGAATTGTAGCATATGTAACATGTCTATGTGTTCTTTATTTTTGACATTGGCTATTGAAACTGGCGTGGTGACAAACAATGCAGTAAAATACTAACATTGATGACAGAATAAAATAACATCGAGTCCCAACCAGTCCTCCAACTTCCTTTATTAATCTCTATACATATAAACAATGCAATTGTTCTCGAATGCTATTGACTAGAAAAGATTTCCTCATATCTTATTTGAGTGAATGTGTGTATATATATATTCAAAAGTATTGCAACAAATTCTATCTTTAGTTACAAAATTTGCATTCGGTAAGAAAATGATTGGAGTGTTGAAAAGCGACCTCTCCAATAGGCTTCCATTGATCATGTAGTGGTGTTATTTTTTAGAGAGAGCATATGGGTTGATGGATGATCTTCTTGGTTTCTTTGTAGTACAATATATAACCTCGATCAGTAGTAGACGAAGTGGCAGCCATCATAGCCTGTGGGGAAAGGTGAAAAGAGATTAGCGATTATTGTGGAGTAGGAGAGGAACGAAAGCATAGTACATGTTTTTCATACCCGGGATCGAAATTATAAGTCAACAAAATAGTAACATGCAGAGAGGGATGGAGGCAGAGTAGTAGAGTACTCACTTGGATCCACAGTGACCAGCATGGCTGTGCCTCCAAACTCACACGTGCCACCCGCTACCTTGGTTCTTTGCCAGTAGCTATTGAACGCATACGAAGCGTGTGCCAACAATGTGTTGGGCTGAAAACATGATCCATTTGGCTGAATGGAATCACAATCACCTCCAGACGCACAAGCATAGTTCATAGCCTCTTGAATGATTGGATCTGGGACTGTCGGCTTTGAAACGCACCACAACGCTGAAAATGGGGTGGTCCTTGGAGGTGGTGGCACCGCAGGTGGGGGATACACTACTGGTGGCTGAAACACGGGCGGGCTCGGGACAAATATGGATGGGCCTGATGGAACACTAAAAGGCGGGTTTGGGACAACAGTGCTTGGTGGGCTAGGCTCAAAGTAATAAGGCGGGCTAAAAACGGGTTGAGTTGGACTCGGGACAAAGGTTGGAGGACCTGATACTACAGATCCTGGAGGGGGGCTTGGAACAACAGAAGTAGGAGGGCTGGGAACAATTTGTGGTGGATTTGGGATTGGAGATGGAATGGATTGTGGTGGGCTTGAGACTCCGCCACCAGACCCTTCTGGGCTTGGAGGTGGGGTTAGGAAGGGAAGTGTTGGTGTAGAAAAGGAGGAAGGTGGTGGTAGTGATGGCGTGTAACTACCTCCTCCTCCTCCTGATCCACCAGTAGGAGGTGGAAATGGAATGGTTGTGGAAGGTGGAGGTTGTGAGGTAAATGGTGGATAAGTACAGTACGGAGGGGCATTTTCGGGTAAGGGCATGGGAGCAAGAGACTCATAAGGTGGCAAAGAGAATGGTGAACTCACGCCATAATTAGGTTCTGTATTTGAATCATCCAATTGTGCACTATCGATGTCAAAGCGCTTTGATACTTGGATTCTCTTTGCGCGTCTGATGATTGAGCCTGATCTTGGATGTCTGTAATCATCTCTTTCTAGGTGCATTGATCTTCTTGCATCTGCTCAGCATAGACAATGATGAGTAAAAAGACTTGAAAAAAAAGAAGTCAAAGTGACGAATGTGTGGTGTCTTTCTTGCATATGCAAGTTGGAACCAACTCATATTTATATTTACTTGGATGCCTACTGCAAAAGTTTTCTAAGTCACAATTGTTCTTATTTACCGCAAGAGATGCCTATGATATTGACAGTTAATCAGGAAATGGAAATGAGCATTCTTCCTAGTTTTCAACGGCCATTATACTGGTTATAAAGAAGTTTACTGGTTAGACGGGAGGCCAAGCTACCCACTTGTTGGGGGCATACTAAGACCTAGAGTGCAAAATGTGAAACAGGTACACTGACCAATTGCGAAGAATGTACACAATAGAGTGATGATAATCACTATTTTATGTATTTAGGGCACATCACAATAATCTTGAGTGGCTAATCACATTGACAGAACATAGTAAATAAAGCACTTCTAGGGTCAATGTATTTCAACAAGACCATCAAGTAGCAGTTCTAAGGTTGTAATTAGAAGCAAATATGAAGTACCAAACTTCTATTTAAGCAGTTGCTAATTAAACAATATACAATACGTGCTTGGCTAATATAATCAGAACAATTAACACTAGAATAAGTACGCATGAGGAGATAAAAATATTAGCCAACTTACCGCAATGAGAGAAGGAAAGAGCAGCAACACACAAGTGGAGACCCAAGATGACAATTTTTACTTGGAGATTTCTGCTGCTTTCCATTGTCCCAAAACTAATGCTAAAATGCTATTCCAGTAATCAAGACCAAGAACTTGAAAGAAAGCTGTTTCTGGTCTAAAATTCAACTTGGAACAAATGGGCAGCATGAAGAAGGAGCTCATATAACATATAGGCTCGGACAGGCCTTTATAGGCATGTATAGAATGAACAAAAGGAAAGGTCCCGGGCTTAGCTAGAACATGAGCAAGGGGGGAACATGCAAAAGAATGCTGGCCATTCTAAAGTTGATTCTTTCGCAACTAACTTTGCACTGTCTCAGTGATATCCTTATATCTGGAGATGTGCAACCGAAGAAACCTTAAAAAAAAAAAAAGAAAAAAAGAAAAAAGGATCAAAAAGCTCTCTGAGTAAGAGAGAGAAATCAGTGACCAGAGGGTGTATTTTACAGTACTTTTATATGGGGCTGCTAAGTGGTACACCACCTGGTTGGGTTCTAAGATCTTTCTTATTGTCGAAGTTGGGGATATATGCTTGCTTGGCTCTGTCAAAAAATGGAAAAGTGGAGTTTTTGGGACTGCCCCTTTTGTTTTACTTCCTTTCCACTCAATGCTCCCTTCCTCCACCACCCCCACCACCCAGATACACAAAAAGTATCATGAATTGAATTGCACTTTACTTGAATTTAGGCCGCTGGTTGAATCACTCCATCTGCTTCTTATTGGATAAGCGCAGACGTCTGCCAATCCATGACAGTTTTTTTTCTGGGTAAATAATCCATCATATAGTTATAAATACAATCATAGATGTCCCTGCAAATAGCTCTACACCTCCGTGCTTTTCAAGCCGTAGGAAATATGCAACTACTAACAAACTATAGGATTTTCAAAAAAACAAACTATAGGATCAGTAACAACTCCTACTTGATTTGCAGATTTGTTACACATAGAGCACCAAAGTTCTTTAAAACTTTTTTGGTAGTACAAAATATTTCCTTGGTCTCAAATAAACAAACATAGAATAATTCAAAATCGTGATTACATTTTTTTTTGAATTAGAGAAAATGAATACCCCATACCAATCTTTGAGTTCATCTGCTCATGATTGAATAATTGAACCGAGTCAGAGTCGTCAAAAATAATTGAATTGAGTCAGAGTAGAGTCCATGATGCTCCTTTTCCACACACACACAAAAAAAAAGATTGACTCTAATTTCTCTAATATTATCCTTCATGGCCCTAAAGTCCTAATGACTATTTCTAGAAATCTTTTGTGTTTGTTTGGACCATGGGGGGGCGGGCAAGTGAAAGGAAGGAAAAAGAATTGTTCTCCCTCGTTTTTTTTTATTGGTTCTTAGACACGAAAAAAAAAAAAAAATCCAAGGCAAAGATTATTTATTTATGTATTTTCTGGGAACCAAGGGGAAGAAATGAAAAAGATATTTTGCTTCTTTTTCCGTTTCCCTTTTCTTTTACAACTCATATTGTATATTGCTATTTTCCTCCCTTTCTTTTCAGGTCCCTTCATTTTAAGAATCAATGAGAAAACTTTAACCCGTTCTTCTTCTTCTTCGTTCTGACTTCTCTCTGTCTCTCTTTTCTCTGGTCTGAGATCGCGTGAACTGAACTGAAGGGGTGATTTGTTTTAACCCGTTTTGGAACCCGAGTGAGAGGGCGACCCGTATCCGGTATTATTTACCCGGTAACGATCCGCTTGTTCCCCTTTAAAACGTGAGCCCTTGGATTAGATCCGGTATTATTTACCCGGTAACGGTCCGCTTGTTTCCCACTTTGTTTCTCTCTCATTTTCTTTTTTTTTTAATAGGTTTCTCTCTCATTCACTTCAGTGTAGTACAGTAGTAGGAGTAATCGCTTGTTGAGTCGTTGGCGGTTCGAGTTGTTAGACATGGAGGCTTTGGTTACATTACATCCTCCACGTTGTTTTCTGACGAAAGGAAAGGGTTAATTGCTCAATAGAAAGAACATCGCATCAAAACCGAATACAGTTTGACGCCTTGTAACTGTAAGTCTTCCCCGCCCGCCCCAAACTCCCTTTTGTATCTATCAACTTACAGCACTGACATCGCAAAATCCACGAATTTCATGTTGCATATCTATTCCTAACAAATTCCGAGCAATGAATCGTTTGGGTCTTCTCTGCCCTAGACGAACTAGGTATATACTCGATACTTTGTATCTCGTCAGGAAGAACCCTAGTTCGAATTCTGCTACAGCCCTGCCCAACGCCTATTGTTTCAGACTGGCAACTTCATTTTCCCCTGAGGATGATTTCATGTCAAATTTTCAACTTGTTAGGAGTTGCTTTTCTGTTGCAAAGATCCCTACTTTTGCTAGAAGTTACTGTTCTGGGAACAACGATGTTGATTCCAGCGAGTGGACTGAGGCTATACAGTATTTAGATGAATCCGGTAGCGTTATTTATTCCGGTAAGGGCATAAGATCAGTGGAGCCTGGGCTTGATGACCATGTAATGGTGGGTGGGTTGAAGAAGCCAATTTTGAATGCTTCCGCTGTCTTGAAAATTGTGGAAATTGTAAAGAGGTGGAAATGGGGCCCTGAAATGGAGACCCAGTTGGATAGACTTCAGTTTGTGCCCAACATGACTCATGTTACTCAGGCCTTGAAGGTTATTGCTGATACCGATGCTTCGTTAAGTTTGTTTCGTTGGGCGATGAGGCAATCATGGTACCTGCCTAATGATGAGTGCTATGCTATACTTTTCGATAGGTTAAATCAGATCAGAGATTTTGATGGGATTCAGTTGCTGTTTGATGACATGATTCGTGATTCTAGTAGACATGGGACGTCTTCATTTTGCGCTTACAATCGGGTCATTCAGTATCTAGCAAAAGCAGAGAAATTGGAGGTGTCATTCTGTTGTTTCAAGAAGATTCAGGAATCTGGTTCTAAGATCGATACTCAAACCTATAATTCACTTATAACCTTGTTCTTGACCAAAGGTTTGCCTTATAAAGCGTTTGAGATATATGAAAGTATGGAAAAAGCTGGGTGCTCGTTGGATGGATCAACGTACGAGTTGATGATACCGAGTTTGGCGAAATCAGGCCGCCTTGATGCTGCTTCCAAGCTTTTCCAAGAGATGAAAGAAAAGAATTTCAGGCCGAGTTTCCTCATATTTGCCTCCCTTGTTGATTCGATGGGTAAAGCCGGTAGGTTGGACACCTCAATGAAGTTATACATGGAAATGCAAAGTTTGGGGCTCAGGCCTTCTGCAACCATGTTTGTTTCCCTAATTGAGTCGTTTGCCAAGGCTGGGAAGTTGGAAACTGCACTTAGAATTTGGGATGAGATGAAGAAAGCAGGATTTAGACCAAACTATGGTTTGTATACTATGATTGTCGAGTCTCATGCGAAATCTGGAAAGCTTGAGATCGCTATGTCAATCTTTTCAGATATGGAGAAGGCTGGATTTCTACCCACCCCATCTACCTATTCTTGTCTCTTGGAAATGCATGCGGGTTCTGGTCAAGTAGATGCTGCCATGAAGCTCTATAACTCGATGACCAATGCAGGTTTGAGACCAGGACTAAGTACTTATACTGCCCTTCTGACACTTCTAGCGAATAAGAAGCTTGTGGACGTTGCCGCGAAAATATTACTGGAAATGAAGGCTATGGGATATGCGGTTGATGTCAGTGCTAGTGATGTTTTAATGGTTTACATCAAAGATGGTTCTGTCGATCTTTCTTTGAGGTGGCTGCGTTTCATGGGTGCTTCCGGCATCAGAACGAATAATTTTATAATCAGGCAGCTCTTTGAGTCGTGCATGAGGAATGGTTTGTATGACTCTGCCAAACCTCTTCTAGAAACTTACGTGAATTCTGCCGCAAAAGTTGACCTCATACTTTACACATCAATTCTAGCCCATCTTGTGAGATGCCAGGAAGAGCAGAATGAGAGGCATTTGATGTCAATCCTTGGGGCTACAAGGCATAAGGCTCACACTTTCATGTGTGGACTCTTTATGGGCCCAGAACAGAGGAAACAACCTGTATTGACATTTGTGAGGGATTTCTTCCAGGGTATTGATTATGAGATGGAAGAGGGTGCTGCACGGTACTTTGTGAATGTTCTTCTTAATTACCTTGTTCTTATGGGCCAGATAAACCGAGCTCGCTGCGTGTGGAAAGTTGCATATGAGAACAAGCTTTTCCCAAAGGCCATAGTGTTTGATCAGCATATAGCTTGGTCACTTGACGTGAGAAACTTGTCTGTTGGAGCAGCTCTGATAGCTGTAGTTCACACCCTCCATAGGTTTCGGAAGCGAATGTTGTACTATGGGGTTGTCCCAAGAAGAATGAAATTGGTCACGGGACCTACTCTAAAAATTGTTGTTGCACAGATGTTAAGCTCAGTGGAATCGCCTTTTGAGGTTAGTAAGGTTGTTCTGAGGGCTCCTGGGGATTCTGTTTTGGAGTGGTTTAAGAAGCCAATTGTTCAGCAATTCCTCTTGAATGAGATTCCATCAAGGGCTGACATCCTCATGCACAAGCTTAACACACTTTTTCCTAGTTCTGCTCCTGAAATTAGATCTCTGTCTCCTCCAAAACCACTTATTACCGGGAAAGCAATTTGAATAATGTGTTTCTGAAAGGAAATTTGTAAGTTAATTCTCCTTTTAGCATTGCTGATATTTCAAGGCCTTTGCTGTGTTCACTTCTGCACATGGGATGAAATTTGGATGATGAAATCTTTAGATGCTAACGTCCATTTGACGTATCATGTTATTTGAATTTTATATTTCTTGAGTTTTCCATTTTCCCGTGAAAAGTTGCTCACTAGTGGTCAGCTATTGTATCTCTGAGCCTTGTCCCCATTGTGAACGGGTTGTTCACCTGAGCCAGGCTTTAGTAATTGTGTCATTTTGCATAGAGTTTGCACAAGAGGTTATAACCTATCTTCTTGACAAAGTATCAATTGCCTTGTCTTCTTTTGATTGAACTATTGAACATGAGCTTGTAACTATTAGCAAACAGTATACTGGATGGTGCAGTGATTGAGGAACTTGCTAGGAGGTGCAGTGGAGGGTGAGAAGTTAAGGAAAACCATAGACTAGAATAGGATGGAAGCCTATGCTGAGTAATTTTGTCGAGTCTTTCAGCTGAGAAAAGTGGATGAATGTGCTTGATCAGAATATCTCATCTATTAAAGCATGTGGTGCGTTGATTGTTTTATTTGTTTTGTTTTTTCTGAAAACGACAATATTCCTAAAGCTTTTGAGCCGGATCGCCAGGCTTTATTTGTTTCAAAGTAAAATGTTTTACATCCAAAAATGTGTGTACAAATTAATTATTGAACTTATATTTTCTGGTGTTGAGTACTTTGTTAGAAAGAAGTCCCATGCCATACTTCTTTGCTGATTGCAACCCCCTAAGATTTTTTTTTTTCTGGGAAGACCCCAAGGGGTTAGCCTAGTAGTCAAGACTTGAGACGTAGGGGTTTGCTCCCTCCTAAGGTCTCAGGTTCGAAACCTCTTAGGTGCTATCAACTCCTTTGGGGCTGGTCCATATGGTGCTTTGCTCCGAATGTAATTGAGCTCCCCACAAGTGGGCGGTGGGTTTGGGCCCCTAGGGTTAGTCGAGATGTGCATAAGCTAATCCGGACACATGAGTTATCAAGATCCTTTCTTAACTCCTCAACAGGGAAAGTAATTGTAAGGAACTTCTATTTACTTGCTGTTCATATCTTGAAGCAAGCTTTTATCAAAGATGAATAATTCAGGTAAAGTACCTTCTTCTTGTACTGGATGGTTATGCTGAAAAGGGTAGACGAGGCTTTTCGTATAGTACCAATAAGACACAGAATCTTTAGTGCTGATGGAACAGTTAGCGTGCACCCGGTGTTGACGTGTCTTTTTTCTGATGAGCGACTAGTAAGTATTACCACCTGCATCACTAAACAGGTTCCATTCCCACCTTCATTAAATATGAAACGGCATTTGTACTTTGTCAATACTAATAGAGAATTCATAACTCTCCGCTGAAATATCTTTCAGGCCGGGTCAAGGTTCGATCCTGGATTCCACAGTTTCCGCTATGAGTTTCTCAGTGGTAATATGGGATGTGTTACGGGCTGTACAACCTTCTGCTTCATCTTTGAATAATAGTATCATTGTTTTCTGCCTTGTATTTTCTCCCCTTTTGATCCCCGTTCACAACTTGCTTTTGCCTAATACTTTTAGGAGTTAGTGATGCAATGAACTCTTAAAATAGCTCTTTCCTCCAACTACTACTTTTCAGGTGCTGGAAATTGTATTGGAGTAGAGCACATGCACACGTATCCTGATGATTCTTGTGTTGACTTGTGGAATGTAGAGCCAAAGTTATTTCTTGGAGCTCTCTCTTTCACAGCGGTTTGTAGACTTGTAATTTTTTCTGAACATCTTAACGGGGGTTGCACCGATGGACCAAAAAACTGTACATTTGTATCGCACTTCTTTCATTGTGGAAAGCAAACCAAATTGTGCTATGTAAACTACAAGCAAAAGTTCGCTGCCATAAACTAGAGATGCTATAGACATTTTAGACTTTTCATCTTTCTGTCCATGTCCTCAGAAAAGTCAAATCATATGGAAACCCATTAGACGCAAGAAACCGTGTACGGGATGGTTTATAAATCTTATAGTATCTCCCAGAGGACCAATATGCTAAAATTAGTGTCCAAGGAATTTTCTTGGTCATTGAACTTTGCGTGGTGTATTAGAGGGCTGTCATTGATCGCATAAAGTGACGAGAATGTGAAGTCTCATCGCTAGACCTTGAGCAGGTCTTGGCTTTCAACTACCACTTTTAGTAAGAAAGGTTCTTCACTTGTCCCATTTGCTAAGGAGAAAGGCTTTGATATCATGCAAGGTTCTAAAATTATATTAACTGAGAATTGAGATGGTGATTCCATTCTCCACTTCGTGCCATGTTGATATTTTAAATTGTTAATTCTGCATATTGTTGAGTGGTCATGGCAGACCTCTGCTGCGTTTGGTAGTTGTAATAGCTTGTCCCACTTCGGTTAATAATCACCTCAAAAACTAATATATGAGTCTAGTCGGTCTCTTCACTCATTGCCAATTGATTCTCAGTTGGATGCTTTAACATGGTATCAAAACTAGGCTTTCGGAGGCTTTTGGACAAAACTCTATGTTGTTGATGGTTGATTCCCCCTTTGTTTGTCGTTGATCGTTGTCGTATGTATTCAATTGTTTGTTTACCTCACCACGTGCGTGTTAGGGGTCACACGTGCAGGAGAGTGTTAAAGCTTGTCCCACATCGGTTAATAATCACCTCCAAAACTAATATATGAGCCTGAGCGGGGTCTCCACTTATTGACAATTGATTTTGAGTGGGATACTTTAACACTAGTAAACAAATAACTACTTCGTATCTCGTTCATTGTACACGTCTTCATTATCTAAAGGGGAGAAAAACTTGCTGAAACTGAAAAAGTTTGGGCCATCAAGTTTGACAAAAAAGTCTAGAAACACAATTCCAGATGTGAATCCACGTGCATTTAACGGTTCTGAACACAATGTCTGGAGTTGCGTTTGTACCATTTGCTTCCAATTACTTCTGATGGAAAAACAAATCAACATTACTTAAGCCCATTTGGCCAAAACAGACATGCAACCAGCCCCAAGAAGAAGAGAAATATATGCCCCTAACTGAAGCCTTCCATTGTCTTGCATCCTTGGGTTCATGAAATCTGCTGCTAGTAGATCAACTAGTGCCATGTAAATCAGGATTCCAGCTGCAGCAGAGTAGAATATCCCTTCCACAATTAGAGCCGTTGGACTATCTTCCTTATACACACTCGATACTGCAATACCAATAGCGATCCCTGCTGGGGCAGTCAGGGAGAAAAACAGCACCATAATCGCCGTGGATAGAGACTCAAATTTTGCCTGCACAAAAATGGTAGATGAGAAATTGGGGGATTGCGGATCAAAAAAAAAAAAAAAAATTGGGGGATTGTTCTAGGTAAGTTTAGGGCGATCTCTCTCTCTCGCTCTCGCTCTCTCTGTTTAAAAAAGAAGAAGAAGGTATAGTGGAGTTTATCTTTTGCTTTCCTTTATATTCTGTATATTTTCGTACATGTTTATATTGCATACCTGAGAGATACAGCCACCAAGTCCCATGCCCTCGAAAAATTGATGGAAAGACAGGGCTGCCAACAGAGGCTTTATTACTTGAGGATTTTGACAGGCGCCTAAGGAGATTCCAATTATTACGGAATGAACCACAATTCCCAGCTCCAACACCTACACGAAAAGCCCATATTATCTTCAACTATGACCAAAAAACAGAGATGAACAGGTCATCAGTTTTAGGAAGAAAAGGAATTAAGTCATAAGCACAACTTTTACTTGAGATATTATGCGATGGCGGATAAGATCAAGTGTAACGATTTCGTGATGACCAGATGATGGGATATTGGTGGAAGAGCCATGAGCATGACCATGGGTAGCATGAGTGTGAATATGTACATGACCTTGATGTTCCTCCCCAACAATGACCCTGATCTCTTCGTCGCCATGGATCACTTCCTGATGGGTCTTGTTACTGTTATTATTGAAGTGCAACCTCTTATAGTAGCCGGTGGCGAAAGAGTCGACCATTAAGGTACCAATGGAAGACATCATAGCTACGAGCCCTGTGAATGGGAAATCTTGCCAGAGAGTTTCTTTTAGGCAAGGTGATGTTAAGCTGTTGAAAGCATCCGGCAGTATGTGAATATAGCCTGTTGCAAGTATCACCCCAGCAGCAAAGGCCTTTACCATAAAGAATACGTCACTCTCTGGCCTTAGTGCTTCAAATTTCCTTCCGAATTGGGGAAGGCCCACCCCTACGGTACCAGCAACGAGAATTGAAGCAATTGCGATTAATTTATACGTGAGGGACTTACTTCTGCTTTTATGTTGGTGTTGGGCTTGGATATCGCAAGTGCAGTGTCCCCATGCCACAGTTGGTACCAGCAGAAGAACTACTAAAATTGACGATAAACAAATTTTCAAGTTGGTGGCCATCTTGGTCATGGTCATGAGGCAACAGATGAAAGGAGGAGGAGGAGAAAATCTACTTGGGCGCTGGGGAAGTATGTTGTTTCATATTCTAAATGTTTACTTCATCCATTCATATAGAGAGAGAGATGGAAAAGAGAAGGGGAGGGGAGGGGATGAATGATAGAGAGACTGTTGCTCTATGCTGGTGGTTATATCTAATACTCCTATCTGGAGGCACAGTGACCGAAGAGAATCTATTAATAGGGGGAAAAAAAAATCTCAATAGAATTGAGTTCTCGAATAAAGAAGCTCCACTTTTTGTGACGTAAAAGGTTC
Source organism: Rhododendron vialii (assembly GCF_030253575.1). NCBI lineage: Eukaryota > Viridiplantae > Streptophyta > Magnoliopsida > Ericales > Ericaceae > Rhododendron > Rhododendron vialii. Next base: position 43,725,832 of record NC_080562.1, on the reverse strand, counting down.
TCTTACATTGGTAGCGTAATCGTTTTTTTTATTTATTAATATCAACTTTCAAAACATCAATTCCTGTCATTTTGTGTATGGTAAAGTCATCGTGGGAATATCTCAAATAAAAGTACTATAGAAAAACAATTAGATACTTTTAAGTATAATCAAAATATCTATTCATATCATTTTATACCCAATAAAGTCGTCGTAGGAATATCTCAAATAAAAGTAGTATGAAAAAACAAATGAGTACTTTTAGGTACAACTTCGTACGATTGCACGTTACATCATAGAAGCACGATGAGATTGTAGGAATAAGTTGGTCATGTGTTATGAATGGTAGACACGTACCTACAGCAAAGGAGGAGGTAAGGTTGATGAGGTTAGAATACGATGGATGATTGGGAATGACGAGAGAACGGATTAGGATTAAATCAAATGAAGATAGTATATAATGAAAAAGTAGAGGCCAGAGAGTGCAGAGTTTGGTGAGAAGAGAGGTAAGCTTGTTGAGATCGAGATGCAAAAGTAGCAATTAAAAAAGTGGTTCACGTTTGTCTGTTGGGTGGATGTCGACATTTTGTTGCCATAAAATCCCACCTTCAACAAAGCCAATTCTCAGTACGAGTAGATTTCACCGAAATACCCAACTCCTCCTCCTCCTAATGTCGTTACTATGTTTTGGCTCGCTCTTCGTTAGTAGTACCAGCTAGTATAATAATGCTATGCGATGCGATTAGTTTAATGAATGCCCTGCCCTGTCTCTTTTACTAACACTTTGCTTACTAGTACTAGGCCATTTGCTTGCTTTTTGTCTTCCTTTCTTCTTCTTTTTCTTTTTTTATAAAAGTGCACCGGATGGGATTTGATTTTTGGTAGAAATCAAGGATGTCATCACATCTTCTTCCCATTTTGTCTTTGTAAAACCATGGCATCCAATTAGGACTTAATACTCCGTTTGCCAAAAGTAAAAGTTTCCACTTTATTGTTTTTCGGTTTCTATTTCCCATATGTATTTATTTTCTTTTGAAACTTTATTACTCCATAATGGAGAAACATGACCAACCAAAAAAAAAAAAAAAGGTGTGATACCTTTCCACTTGTACTAAACAGCTTGCTGGTCTGGTAGACAGGGAAATGAAATAATAACTGGAGTTGTAAATTGGGCCAGGCTTCCTCCCACTATCAAGTTTAGGAGGCTCTTATGGGCCAGCATAACATTAGATTTCTGGACTCCAGGCCATCCTTCTGTTACCCAATCGTTTTATTTTACCACCAACATAGACACAAAATCACCACAACCCAGAAACAGACAGGGATAGTAGTGTCGCCACATACAAAAAAAGAAGCAAAGATAGGGAAAGTAGAAGAGTTGAGAGTAGAGGGTGAACATTATCCTCTTTTCTATTGGTTGAAATGGTATGGATCCCATCGCATGAGTGAACTCTAACACAAAGTGATGTCATGCTTACCAAAACGTGTGTTGCATGATAAGCATGATATCACTTTGTGGTGAAATCCACACCATTTTAACCAATAGAAAGGTGAGTAATGTTCACTCTCTTTTAATGAGGATGAACAAAATTGCACTCTAAAAAATAGTACTCCAGTATTATGAGGAACAAAAATGCTACACACCAATCTCTTTTGAGTTCTGAGGTTTTTGACTAATACACCGTCCCCCCAACTTTTCAACTTATCATCGGCCTCCTTGAATGAGAAATAGTAATAACTTGGCTCAGTTGGATCACTCAGTTCGTCTTCCACTAAATTTGATGGGAAAATGACGGTCAATGACGTGTTTTGATAATTAATATCCGTTAAAGATATTTTCAGCATTAACAAATGTTCTCAACATGTCCTTGACGGGTATTAATTATCAAAATACGTTCTGGACCGTCATTTTTCCAATTTGCTTCCAAAGCTACTAACCTCAAAAAAATATGTTGGATAAATTATGGGCTAGTTCAAGTGATTGGCCCATATTTCAAGAACTGCAGCACAATTTAAAAATCAGAAAATCTGTCCACACAGACATTATATGCACAGATTGTGCACAGATTTTTTGTGGGGCCCACCACTGGTCCCACACAAATTATCCAAGCCGTTCATTGAATGTAAAACACTTTTTTAAAGGTTCCCGTGAGAAATCATCTTAATACGATACTTATAGGTGTTAGATCTAATTATTTAACTTTTCATTTTCTTGAAATCTTAATGAAAAGTTAGATGATTGGGTTGAGAACTTATAGGTATTGGATTGAGTTGATTTTTCATAGGGACCTTTGAAAAAGTGTTTTACATTTAATGAACGGCTCAGATCATTTATGTGGGACCCGTGGTGGGGGCCCATAAAAAAACTGTGCACAATCTGTGCACTTTCGTCTGTGTGGATAGACTGGTTCTTTAAAATTGCATTATCAAGGAGAGACCCACACTTTCCTATCTAAACTTATAAATAAATAAAAACGGATCATACTCCTTAATGAGAATTAATGGACATTTTATAAGCATAATGGACTAGGCCATTTATAAGCACAAGAGGAGGTCCCACTTTCATCCTCGTATATATGTGTGTGTCTAGCCCATTGAGACACACAGCTGTAGAGATAAAGAACCGTGCTACCCACATAGAGAATTTCACACAGATCACGCACAGATTGTTATATGAAGCCCACTATAGGTCCCACCCAAATGATTCGAGCCGTTCATTAAATGTAAAACATTTTTTTAAGGGTCCTCGCAAAAAATAAGCTAAATCCAATACTTATAAGTGCTCGATTTAATCATCTAACTTTTCATTTGGATTTCAAGATAAGGAAAATTTAGATGATTGAATCAAACATCTATAGGTATTGGATTGAGTTGATTTTTCATAGGAGCTCTTAAAAAAATATGTTACATTTAATGAATGACTCAGATCATTTGTATGAGACCCGTAGTGAACCCCACATAATAATCTTACTAGAGATGAGAGGAAAGGGAGTAGCTACTTCTCCAAGTAAAATTGGTACGTACTGTGTACACGTGGGTTTAACTCTTCTTCAGCCATCTCAAGATCAGATTTCCTTATGCTATGTTTGAATTGTGTTTTATTTTTTTTTTTAAAAATAGTAAGAATAATAAGTGGAGAAAGATAGAGAGAAAAATATTAGAAGTAAAAAGATTTTAGGAGAAATCTTTGAAAAATTCATTTTGAAAACCACTTAAGATTTCACTTATGGCTTCATCAAACTCTTCAAGTACGTTGCAGATTATAACCCGTTCCAGAAAGGGGTATAAGTACTTATTTTTTAAGAAGACAATTTCAAGTTAAAAAATTATGTGTTTACGCAAGTAATTTTTCTATCAATATGGATCTTGTTTGATAGATCTCATTGAGATCTTTAATACGATGCAAAAAAAATTGAAAAATTATTTTTCATTTATATTATTTTTAAATTTGAAATTGTGAAATAAGTACTTATTTTTTAAGAAGTTGTTCCGGAACGGAGCCGACCTTCAACATTTCAACTTATTTACATCAGCCTATCTTGCTCCAATTCCAGTGGTGCTACAGTCCCAACGGGAAAATCCCGACCGAATTTCCAACGGCCTGTCGGGCCCATTCCGGCCACCGGACGGATGATCCGAGCCGTCCAAAAATTCTAAAAAAAAAACCCGAGTGGGCGTGCGCTGGAATCAATGGCATCCGACGTGTGTAGATTACCGATCCAAACACTTCATTTTTGTGTGTATATACACTTCGTTTTTGTGTGTATATATGTTTATATACACACAAAAATGAAGTGTTTGGATCGGCCACCTACACACGTCGAATGCCTGATTCCCATATGGACCCACTCGGGTTTTTTTTATAGAATTTTTGTACGGCTTGGATCATCCGTCAGGTGGCCGGAGTGGGCCCGACGGGCCGTCGGGAATTCGGTCGGGATTTTCCTGTCGGGAAACTCAAACTTTTCACTCCAATTCATAGCATGTGAATTAGGGGGTGTTCGGACAAATAAGCCAAAGTGGCTTATTTTTTGTCCTTATTCAAATTTTTTTCGTATCACTTGGCTTATCCTTATTTTTTTGGGGATTATTGCATCTTCATGACGAGAGGAATTTAAAAAGTATAAAATTTTGATCGAAATTTAATATTTTTTGAATAAAAACGAAAAAAATAGCTTATTAACTTATTTTTATTTTTATGTAGATTTATTCGGCTCAATTTTTGCGGGAATGCCAATGGCGAACAACAAGCCGTAAACCTTAGGCTCGCAGTATAAGTATTTGTCAGAAAACTCGGGAGAAGTTTGTGTAAATTACGAAAAATAAAAATCGAACTTTTGTGTGCCGGAAACATAAGGACCTACTTCCGATGCCGGTGGTTGGCAGCACCTCTTACCCATTTTCAATTTCAATTCGAATTCCAAATTTGTCTCTGCCATAAAAGTTGATCCGAAGCCAAAACAAAGGAAGAAAGGAGCCTACGAATCAGATCCCATTTAGATCAAAATCACAACAGCTCACAAAGGTACCTTCCTTAATTCGATGCGTCTGTTCTTGGTCTTTCCTTCAAATTGTTCTAGGTCTATTTTCTTGTGAATCCCTCTACAGATAATTCAGCTTTTCTTTGTCACGAGATAAAGCTAAAATCTTGAAGTGTTTTGTCCAGAGATGGATTCTTCGTCGACAATGCTTTTCAACCAGCTCAAGGTTCGTCAACTGTTTGATTAGTTCGATATACATGCACCTATTTAGGCACTTGCATTTTCACCTACGTACGATAAGAGTGCACTAGTTTTCATTTCGCCGGCATATTTGAGTTTGGGGGGAAAAAATTAAACTTTCTGCGATGGTGCTGATAATCTATCTTAACCAGACTTCGAAACCATTTTTCTTAATGGCGGGACCCAATGTCATTGAATCCGAGGAACATGTTATGCGTATGGCCAACCACATTAAGGCTATCACTTCCAAGTATGCTCTCTCTCTCTCTCTCTCTCTCTCTCTCTCTCTCTCTCTCTCCAAGTATGCTCTCTCTCTCTCTCTGCACGTACACTGTCAATCCCATGTTTCTTGATAGGAAAACAAGCGAACTTGCTTCTTTTCTTCGTTTTAATGGTAGTAGGTGTATATATTGTTGAAGTACCAGTGGACAATTAAATTTCCTTTTTGAAGTGGTTGCTTCTCTCTATAATAGAATTTCTCAGCCCGTGTGTTTAACACTTCAAAGGGCAATTCCAAGGCAACTCAATAAATAGCTGGCAATTCACGGCACAACACCAATGAGGCAAATAAGCACTAGTCCCATTGTCAATTGCATGTAAATTATCAATCTAAGCACATAAAATAGATACGATTCAATTTTTCACAATGGAAAACTGCTACGAGGTTAAAAAAGATGGACCTACTCCGGAAATTCAAGCACTAGAAAATCAAGCGGTTACAAGAGACTCTCACTTAGGTCCATTGAATACACACTCCATAAACTTAAGCTTGCCTTGCCCAATTCATGCAAACTGCTCTCAGTGCTTGAACATCTACGTCTCCAAAGTACAAGCCCAACCCTTGCCTCCAGAATCAAGTGTAGGACTTCCATCGCGTCACCTCAAATCCTCAAGTACGACCCATGCATCCAGAAGCTACTGTAGGCCTCATCATTGCCTTCGGACTCCACTAAAGGACTTCACCATCTATGAAAAAGATGAAGTAAGCCTTAAAGATCGAACGGGAACTCCAAACATTAAGGGGATTTTGGACCTAACAGAGAATTTGACTTTTGCTCTTTTAGACTTGGGCTGCAGCTGGTTTTCAAGTCAAGCTTTGACAAAGCCAATCGGACGTCTTTCAAATCATTTCGGGGTCCTGGCCTTGTTGAAGGCTTGAAGGTATTACTTGATAGTCCTTCTTCTAATGCAATGTTATCATGAGTTTGCTTCTGACTATTATCCTACATATGCATTTGCATCTTGAACACAAATAAACACACATGTGCGCGCGAGAGCGCACGCATAAAGTGCTATTTGAATGGCCACTGGGGAATGACTTCTTAGTTCTTGCCCTTTATGCTTAGATTATCTTCTTCATCTTTATTCATTTTTGTTTTCAAAATTAATGACAAAACTCACATCATTTCTCTTTTATGATAATGAAGTTCTAATGGCCTCTGCTGCAAATTGGGACATAGTGTTTGGGTTCTAAGAGTGGAAGTCAATGACCTACTCCACCCTTCATATTCTTTTAAGCAATGTTTCGCTTCCTTCTTAAATCTTTCTGGCAAGGTTACTCAACTTTATCATGCTTCCCTCTTAAACCTTTTCCACTTTTCCAACTGTAAGCCCAGTTATCCATTACTCCCTCCGTCCCTTTTTACGTGTCCACCTTTCTATTTTGGGACAACCCAAAATAAGCGTCCATCCCAGAAGTGAATCGGTAAAACCTTGCACTACATCCATTTTACCATTCTTTTGAGAATTGCAGTATGTAGATTTCAAAGAACCACAATAAATGCTCAAGGGTATCTTAGGAAAGTTAACCTATTTATAGTGTAATGATATTGTCCCCTTAAAAAGTTGAATATCTAATGGTGGACATGTGAAAAGGGACAGGGGGAGTATATGTGGTAAAACAAGAACTTATTGACTATCCAAACTCCATTTATGGGTGTTTGTGTGTTTGGATGTGCAACACAATCAAGTCGTTCTTTGGGAGTCAGCATAGCCTTCCAAGCTATCGTTTTGATGGATGGAAGTTCAGGTATAGGGCAGCTAGTTTGCTGACAAAGTTAGAAGTTATGTATATGTCAACTAAGACAATTTGCAAAAATGATGGCACTTTAAAATTAAATGAAACATGATAGCGTATCTAGTTAGAGATAATATTCTACACGGCCCTTCCGTTCACCCCTGTTGAAGGGACCCCCCCTAAATTGACGACACCTCACCCAAACAGAAATTCCTCTCTCTCACACATGCAACCTCCCTCATGTGATCACAGCTCCCTTTCCTTCTACTTGCTCCTCCATCCTCTCGTCAGCGGCGACCACCGAGCAACGCCGCCGACAGCCAACGCCTCCACTGAAAACCCCACTCTATCTTTCATTCCCTTCCCTTCTCCAACGCTCATTCTTCTCCGACTATTTATCAACACGTGCCAATAAATTAGAAAAATAAGCTCTTAATTTTCATGAAATTTTAGGGATCACTGAACATATGGGATCGATTAAGGGATTTTACCTACACGGATTCTCAGTAAACAACGAACTGACCCGTAAGTTGGGATCTACTATTCCTCCATGTATATTAATTGTACGTCCAGTGTGTTTCAGATTGCATACACCCTGGGTTATCAAGTATCAAAAAAGAACGCAATTGTTTTGCCATGAAACTCCATCATTCGTCCATTAAAATGAGAGTTCCCAGTTGAGAAATGCATTTCATAAATCCCTATCAAAGCCTCAGATGAATTATTCTGCTATAAATATTGAAGTTAATCTGTAATTGAATCCCTCATTGGGTCTTTAATCAGGAAGGGGCAATCGACTGAGAAGGAAGAAAAGGGGAGGCAATAGCCGACGGATCTTGGCGATTGGTCTAGATCGATGGCAGTTGGGTAAGGGGAAGGGACCAAGTTCTGGTTCAGTTTGGAACGTGATGCTTCGGAAGAAACGGGAAGGGAAGGGGCTTGATTAGGTGAGGGAAGGTACATGTGTGTCGCCAGAAATTCTGGTTGAGTAAGGCCGTAAGGAGCTCGATGGACGATGGTTGCTGCTGGACGAAGGACAAGGTAGAAGGAGAGGGAGCTGTGATCACATGAGGGAGGTTACATGTGTGAGAGTGAGAGGAATTTCTGTTTGGGTGAGGTGTCGTTTATTTAGGGAGGGTCCGTTCAACAGGGGATGAACGGAGGGGCCGTGTAGAATATTATCTCATCTAGTTATCCATAATTGCCTCCACCTTTTTTCTTCTTCTTTTTTTTTATCAGAGAAAAGGGTGGGAGGGGGCGACCAGTGTAGCAACCCCCTTTGGGCGTGACCATAGGGGCTCCCTACCCGCTGTGGAATGTCCAGTTCGAGTCATAGCTACTGTCCGAGAGGACAGGCTATCACCACAGCACTACCTAGGTACAAGTGGGCATAAGTGTTCACCCCCACACCTCCTTGCCACTGGCAAGACTCAAAACTGAGTCTAACTTGGGGATGAAGAGCACCCTACCCACTAGGCTACCCTTTCGGTGGTTATTTGCCCCCACCTTAGACAATGGGTGTTTACTCAAATTGTGTGGAAAATGCAATGGGCAAGTCCCATTCAAGCGTGTGCCTGTAAAACAAGGCTATAACGCAGAATACTAAGCCAGTAGGATTCCCTTAGTTTATTCTTAAAGAGTTCACATTTTTTCTTTCTGATTGCAGATCCTTGAGAAGGTAAAGGTAGCGTATGACATCCCGATAGTGACAGATGTGCATGAATCCATCCAGGTCAACTTTTTCTTCCTGTTTCAAATACAAGTGGTTTCATATTAAAAAGACCACTATCTATTAACTTAACATTCTTCTACATTTGTGTGGCCATTGAAAATCACTGGGCAAACACATTGTTCTTCTATATCCGTTTTTTCTATAGTTACCTAGTGGGCTCCTTTGAGGCCTTAGATGCCCACGCACTGCGCCATTATTGTTGTATGCATTGTGATAGTATATATCATTCATTAAATTGTAAGAACAAAGAGGAACTCACATTGTGTGTTTCTTTCGTGAATGTTTTCTTGGTTTTTTGGTTCTCTTGTCTTGATTCTCATGCCAATACTAACTTCAGTAACTAAATGCTGATGAAGGGATGTGTAGTGCCAATGTTCAGCATGGCATGAACTTTTTTTGACACTTGTTTTTCTCAGTGTGAGGCAGTTGGTAGAGTTGCTGATATTATTCAGATCCCAGCCTTCTTATGCCGACAGGTTGTTTTACTTTCCGTTTTAAAGATGTTGAATGTCCCTATTCATTTATCTTGTTCACGACCTGTTCAAATGACAGACAGATCTCCTAGTTGCAGCTGCCGAGACTGGAAAAATTGTCAACATAAAGAAAGGCCAATTCTGTGCTCCTTCTGTGAGTCTACAATTTTAACTCATCTGCTACCAGTTAGAAACTTCTCTAACAATTTTACAGGCAATTGATATGCATTTGTCTCTTCTGGGTTCCATTTGAATAAGAAGTTACAGATGATTCATACTTGTAGGTCATGGCAAATTCTGCTGAAAAGATTAGATTCGCTGGAAATGAAAATGTTATGGTCTGTGAGAGAGGAACTATGTTTGGCTATAGTAAGTCATCTTAAATTACTTATGTTTTGTCTTTTGCCTCTTGCTTCTGAACAGTTCTGTTAGTGTGAAATTTTGATAGAAGAAACGACGGATATGGACTCCCTGAAGTATTTACAGATTTATCTTTGATTGCCTAAGGCCTTGGAGAACAATATTAACATGGTAACAACATAAACACATGGCAGTCTGGCAAAGCTATGGTCCTCTTAGGTTTTTCGGTTGTGGTCTCACCCCACTTCCATGGGCTGGTGACCTATGCTTACTTGGGTTGATATTAGAAACTTCTTAAGTTGCCGTTTTGACTTCCACTTGAATTTCCATAAATTAAAGCTGAAAAAGTATTAGCCCGAGTTGGTCCGAAGCAAAAGAATAAAGATAGGGTAGAGAAACCATTATCCATGTCATTTCTGTTTTATTTTATTTAGCTGTGGAGTTGGATTTGTGTTGCAGATGATTTGATTGTCGATCCACGCAACTTTGAGTGGATGAGGGAGGCTAATTGTCCTGTTGTGAGTATAACATGATAGATTGTTGTTGGGGAATAATTATGGAAATGGCAAAAGATTTCCAACGTTAGATTAATCTAGTTGTTTAGTATTTTCGACGGACCTGACAATTTGCTTTTGACTGCAGGTGGCTGATGTCACCCATTCTTTGCAACAGCCTGCCAGGAGGAAGGTGTGGATCATTTCTGATATAATGTTATTTTAAGGTTTCTGAAATTGTGTTCCAGAAAGATGAGATACTCAATGTAGCAGGAATTATCAAAGCAGTATGGTAGGTTAATCTAAAATTGGAAATCTTTGCTAGACATTTTTGTCTCCAATCACTGTAGTTGTTGGTAATATGTTTAAAAGAATCTTCCTAGTGTGTTTATTGCTTATCTTATTGTTCTAAATGTCATGGAAAAAAAAATTACATTGATCTGGGTGGATTCTAAGCTCATCAATTGGTTTGGACTTTGGATTGATGGATGTTCCCAACTCTATGTGGAGTGCTGGATGATGGTAAGCAAACTTGGAATATGATGGGTTCTATTTCGTGGTTAGGATTCTTACTCTCCGTCAAAGGGACTTCTTTGTTTCCACTTCTATCTATTAGTAACATGGCAGTAACGTGACATCTGATCCCTTAATGAAAACTGAAAAGGTAATGGCATCTACATCTATGCTCTGTTTCTGTATCCTTAATTTTTTTGTATATCCACGCACTCATGCATACACAAACCCACCCTTGTCTGAGGCAATTAGTACAATGAGGTGTCCAGGTACCAAGGGACATTGTGAGGAAAAATTGGATCTTGATGAGCAAAACGGGACATTGTGAGCTGCTGCTGACAAAAGATTTCCTTTAAAATTTGACAACAGTACTTTGACGCAACTTATTCTGCCTAATTGGTATTACATGTGCAAGTGGTGACTCGGCTGACCGCCTTCTTATCATTATGAGGGGCTAGATAGCCATTGGTGACAATTTACCTTAGTGTTCAATGGGTGTTTCTAAGGTGAGGGGTTGACCTTTCACAGTAGGAAGGGAGGGCAGAAGGTTGGAAAGAAGAGGAGGCTGTCACTTTGGACGTGACTTAGTTTTTATAGATGGAGGTTGGATTCCTGAATATATTGTAGTGGAATATCAGGAACGCAAATCTGACCTTTTGAGCATATTTTGGGTATTTTAGTCTATTGATGCATGCGGTAAACAAACTACTTTTGTGTACAGGCAGAGCCCCCTTTTCGTGCACTTTTGTTTTTCTTTGAAGTAATCTCTTTCTTCTGGTGCTTATTCTAAAATATGCAAAACGTTGTGCCCTATATAATTGTTTTTACGTGGCTTTTGTCTTGCAAGTAGTGTCGAGTCTGTTGACAGTAGCTTATGATGTCTTGAGTTGTAGGCTCTTAAAATATCTCAGCGGTAGTTTTCTCTTCACTGTTAGCATTTTAGCTCTTCTTTCTAAGATTCTGATCTGCTTTGTAGCAGTTACTAACTTTTTCTGGCATCCATACCTTCAATGAGTTGGAGGTTACTAAATCGAAGTTACTTGTGTATCTCTCCTGGCGATTTTGTTTTAAAATGTATAACCCTAGTTCTTTTTTTCCAAATAGCTGGAGGGTGGTGGTGTCGCCAGTGGGGGTCTTCGTGAACTGATACCATGCATCGCAAGGACAGCAGTTGCTGTTGGAGTTGATGGAATTTTCATGGAGGTATGCAAACAGTTTCTGCTCTAATTTAAGATTTTTGTGTCCGTTTTCTCTCTTATAAGTTCAATACTGAGTAGAACGACAAGTTCTTGTGCTAAGAGCTGCAGTTGCATAAATGGAAGCAAAACAAGAGGCGAACACAAACACCTCTACTTATGATATGATACAACAAATAAGACAAGCAAATGAGTGTCGGAACTTGAATAAAGTACATTGGCAAAATCACCGTGCTTTCTTGAAACCTTTTGATGATAATGGGTATCTTGCTCTCAGTTGGCAAGGAACATTTTCTGTTTGGTGTAAGAAACAAGGATAGATGATTCCTTTCAAGACGTCTGATTTGTTTCGCTATTTGAATAACAGATATTACTGACACAGCTGTGTCTGAAATGATTATGCTGAATGTCTGATTTGCTAGCCTACGCATTTTCCATACGGCTCGTGTTTCATTTCTATTTTTTGAGGTTTATAGAGTACATTCTCAGAATTTTAGAGCATGATATGTGAAAATCCATGAGCTTCTGATTTTCTAATGTAGCCTCCTGTTTCCCCTAATTATCTGCATAGATGGCCTCTAACAGCTTCCAAAATTTATGGACTCCCTGAATTTTCATCAAGGCCCCTTTCCCTCTATAGTATATGCATATGCATGCTTCTAAGTACTTCTTCCTGTGTGGCTTAGGTACATGATGATCCTCTAAGGGCTCCAGTTGATGGTCCAACCCAATGGGTAAGCAATCAAACATACTGCACGAATTGTCTGCTCATTATATTGTGTCTGATAAAGAATAGTTCCAAAAGACAAAAGCATTGTATTCATCTCTGTTGGAAGTATTTTCTGAATAGATTGCTCCAAAAACATATACTTCCCCTTCACTCTTTCGCTCTTTCCGTTAACCACAATATAATACACAAAGGACGACGGTTATCCTGGGACCGCGATTGAATACATGTGGTCTTCATTATCGGGATGAGCAACCTATTTAGCAGTTTACTAATTTACGTTGCCTTCATGTCTGAAAACAGCCTCTGCACCATTTGGAGGAACTGCTAGAAGAGCTTATAGCAATCGCTGTAAGTCATTTAACCTGTCTGCAGTGTACATTGTAACTGTCCAATGGGGAACTTGTCTTGATTGTAGACATTAATTTTAAAGTAGTGCTGTGCACACACATGCATAGAAAGACTGAGATGGTAAAAAGGAACTAGAAATTAATGGCTTGTACCCTCCCATTTTGCTTCGCATCATATCCATACAGATGCTTGTTTCTCATACGCCTGTTACTCTTTACTTTCCCAAGTTCCAACACTAATATCATTTTGTGCTGTGTTTTCTTTTTTTTCTTTATATATTTTTTGGTTATCATTGCAGGGTGTTAGCAAGGGGAAGCAAAGCTTCAAAATTGATCTCACTCCATTCCGTGATTAAAAGACTTTGAGGCTTCTCTCAAGGGCAATGCCAACCAAAAGAAGAGGAGAAACGAGTGGATTGAATATTGTCTCTTGTTGATTAGCTTAAACTCTGTGAGGTGCCAACAATCCAATCAATACCTTGTGGAATGCAGCTTTGGACTTCGTGTGTCTCCTTTTTCCTGTCACCCTCTAGAAACTCTTCACTGAAAGTGTTTGAAAGCAGAGTTTTTAGCTAGAGAAAGGTATCCTGCAACTTTCTTGATTGTAAACGAATATTAGAAAAATGTATCCTGCAACTTTATTAATTGCAAACGAATAATTCTTTGGTTGTATCATTGTTTTGTATGTCAAACACATGAAGATTTTCGTAAAACACTACAGTCATTACATGTATAATTTGTTTTAAATGTAAGCGTCTCTGTTCAGAATAGGTTACCAAAGTAGTTGTAGGATAGCTCTTTATGTCAGAGGATACATATCGAATCCTCACATTCGTTCTCTTTTTGAAGTGGTGGTGGGGCCTTATGTGTACATTGGGGTTTGTTGCACTTGAGCATTTTTTCCTACACTTGCAAAGGCTTTAAAATTCTTTCATACTGTGGTTTTACGAGCTTGCTTTGCATGATCTTCTTTCTTTTGTATTTGACCCTCCTTCCGACGAGCAAGTCAGTATCAATCAGAGAGAAGAGAGGATGAGGGCTGAAAACGAGTTTTTGGGACTTACCTCCTCTCAACCTTTACCTTGATATTTATTGAGAGGGCATACTTGGCCCCCAAGCAGACCATGCTCAACATGTGGGCCTCTAGGACCTTCGAGAACACTCTAGAATCCTTTGGTTCCTAAAAGGCTGATGACCGGACCAAATCTGGGCCGCCAAACAAGTGGGCCGACCGGCCCATTACGCTCGGTTCTCCTGGTCTACTAGTCGGGCCCATCTCGCCTTCGTGGGGTTCTGGCTACCAAACAGGTTCTGCCCGTTGCCGAGTTCAGATTCGGCCCACTACAAACAAGGCGCAGGATTTCTTCTCTTTTACTATTCATAGTATTCAAAAGTTCTTAGACATGGGGAAAAGCCTAGTAACCACCATTTTTTTAACCATGAATCAGTGTGCTAAAATTTTGTTCCCACAAAACATAATTTACCGAGTGCTACTATGTCAAAAACATTTGAATTATGCAATCTCATCACTCCATCATTTTTCACAATGTTATGCATCTGTTTCCCGATTACCCTCTGGTCTGGTTATACGGCCTCCGCATGTCATTATTACAGAGGCTAAGCTAAAGTAGCAAGCGACTGGGGTGGTGGTTGAACGAACGTCATAGAAACTCAGATATAGATAACGCGTTGAGGAACTACCTAGTTATAACCATCAGAATGCACGCAGATGCTGTTTCATCTACACACAGATTGCCAGTCCAAAGGCATACAAGGGATGACATGATAAACACAAACATAGAAATCAATTCTACAGCAACCCACAATTCAAAGATCTGTCTTGGCAAAGTTAGACAGCAACGGAGATGAAGTTTACACAACTAAAGGAGCAGAACAGGCTATTTGCGACTGCTTCTGTAACTGTCTATGCTACAAAGCTGGCAGCAAGCAGGCTAGCAGCCCTATTTTCAGAGTTCAAGTGCATGCAGAGAAAATCTACCCAACCACTAATGGCATTCAAAGCATAACAAAACGGTCAGGCATAGACTGAACTGACTGAATTCATGAAGACTAAAAATGAAGCATTGCACCGAACAAGTCAAAACTAAGTAGGAAACAATAGCACCTACTGTCCTGAATCCATGCAAAATGAAGCATTGCACCGAACAAGTCAAAACTAAGTAGGAAACAATAGCACCTACTGTCCTGAATCCATGCAAAATGAACCATATTTCTTTCAGCTGGTGTCTAGCATTGAATCTGAAACCACATTTACTAGATGACAAACTTAACTACTTACGTTATACAAGGACTAATGAAGGAACCTTAGCATAACAGATTAGCGCGCAAGCAACCTTAAATAAGATAGAATAACTTGGCAATGAAGTTCATGAGAAGCATAAGAAAACTATACTACCAACACACAATTCAGAATGAAACGGAAACAGAAAATGATAATGAAATACACTCTTAGATCTTTCGTCATTACAATACATTCTGCCATCAAAACATTGTCAACAAGCATTCCTTCTACAACGTTAGTCTTGGACAGACCTAATGAAAATGGAGCAAAGATTGAAAGCACAAATAAACTGAAATGAGACTTATTGGAAACTCCAAAGTATGAGTTCAATAAGCATGCCCAAGAATTATTTGTCATTGATGAACAACATTATGTATGTATACACCCTTATCCTCTAACGAAAACGTTATTTGCCATTGACGAACAATTTTCTACTATAAGAATACACAAAAATGTACCCGGAAAGTAGGATGTATATATATCGTATACCTGCTAGACTAACTATGAACAAGGAACTAAGTGATCATGTAGAGTCAAGTGATTTTCACGATCCAAAGCCTCCCTAACCGCCCGATACAACTCTACCCACGAAGATGAGTAAGAGTTGAGATCCACAGGACCCAAAAAGAATGTGGGATTTGGACTGGCTGGACAAGCAGAAACCAAGTCAAGAACCGACACCGCCGGCTTCAGTTGTTGAGGAAAATTGAATGCCAAATTGTCAACCTTGTGCTCATAAATTTTGCCATTTCGATCCAATTTGTAGCGGGAGGTGCCCTGGAACTGGCCCTTTGCCTCCCAGGGGACCCTAGGAATACCCCTCAAGTTCCACCTAATCAATATGACATTCTCAGAAGGCTGCCAAATCCTAAGTACGTCAACTCCGATTTCTCTGAACAGAATTCGGCCGTGAAACCGAAGTGCCCAGAAGATCAATTTGTAATTCTCAATGCCGGCGAACTTGTTCAATGGGTCTGTAAACGTGATGTCATCCCTGCCAATTTAATCAAAATTATTTCTTATCTTAAAATTGAAAAATGAATAGACGATACATGGAGGCGCAGGTCATCTTGAATCTCAATAGATAAAACAGTAGTACCTGTAAATGTTGTAGTTGAGGTCTTTGGTAAAGAGTAAAGGCATGTCTTCGCGAAGCGTCCGTACAGCAAGACCCAGATTGACATAGAAGTCGCTTTTTTGGTTGTTGTTGTCGTCGTTGTGGTGGGTGGTAGTGGTATTGGGGGATTGGTCGACCTGGGCTACCCCAACGGGAGAAGGAGGAGGAGGAGGAGGAAGTGGGGGTTCAAGCTGCTTTGGGAGAGCGAAGAGAGGGGCGGCGTGTCTACCAGAAAGAGGAGGAGGAGAGAGAGAGGTGTGGTGAATGAGGATGGGTTTGTATTTGGAGTGGAGGATTAGAATCGGAGAAGACAGGGTTGGCGCCAGAAAAGCCATTCGTGTTTCCTTCTCTCCCAGTTTTCTTTCAGTTTTATCAGTTCAACGTTTCATGAGAGAGAGAGAGAGAGAGAGAGAGAGAGAAATTGTGTCCTTAAAATTAAGTGAGAAAAGTATTTTGAGTGGTTCTGAAAAGGGGGAATCGAGTGTATTCTCTGTCTCAGCTTATACCAGAGTAAACCGGGGGGTCGAACCCGAATATCAAATTGACTACCTCATGTCTGCCACGTTTCGTGTCAAAGTTGTCTTTTTTTGTACTCCCTCTTCCGTTCCTTTTTAAGTGTCCTGCTTCGTAACTCCAATTTATTAAAAAAACATCATCATTATACCTTTCACATCAACTTTTTCTTCCACTTTCCCTACTTACCCATTATCATTACACTTTTACCCACTAACTTTTTAAAGTGAAATCTACTTTTAGGAACAAAATAGACAATGCGCCAATTTTTACCACTAACTTTACAAAATGGACACTTATTTAGAGATATCCCAAAATGAAATACTAGACAATAAATAAGAGACGGAGGGAGTAGTATTTTCAACAATTGAATCCATGGTGGTTATCTTGTTCTTTTGTCTCAAGTATTGAAGTGATAGTCATCCCTTTATTTTATTTTTTTTAACTTCGAAATTTAACATGGTAGTAACATTTTCTTACTTTTATGCCGTTCCATATAAAAAGCTACCAAATATAACTCCCAAAAGAGTCGAGTCAATTGATCACAAAGGTGCAAAATTCCATCCAATAGGCAATTGATACACCCAGAATTGATTAGGACCAGTGAACCGGATGAGAGACGGAGACCTTTTCACAAAAAGGATATTCCCTCCGGATCCCCACTGTAGCAAGCAATGGGATTAGCATATTTTTTTCTCAGATGCCACTTTCATCTACTCCATCCAAAAAGATGATTTTGATCACAAACTACTGATGAATTCACAATAAAACTTGAATTCACAAATCTGTTTTCAAACATAGGCAATACAACACTTCTCAAATCAATCACTCAAA
Source organism: Rhododendron vialii (assembly GCF_030253575.1). NCBI lineage: Eukaryota > Viridiplantae > Streptophyta > Magnoliopsida > Ericales > Ericaceae > Rhododendron > Rhododendron vialii. The sequence goes on along the minus strand of NC_080562.1, from coordinate 43,708,504 downwards.
CAACATTTTTACACTGTTCGGTTCTTACACCCCTCTCTCACACACACTTCACATCCACTCAGGGCAAGAAGAATACCCACATAAGCAGTGGAAATCCACGGCAATAGCAGCAACAGGATTTGAATGATACAAAACCAAAAGCCTGCCCAACTGGTGCGACCAGCCTGAACCGGATTATCTGTAACCAAAACGCTTGCTCTAAAAGAAGCTTCAGTGGAATCAAAGTTTCCACCAAACTGTCCTCAGAGCGCAAAATATAGTCCGAAATCTCACAAGGGAAAAACTAAACAAATTTTTTTTATCCAAGAAAGGGGAGTTGTCTTTATCAAAGGATAGGAAATTACAAGTAAGCTATTGCCAAATTTATCAATATAGAAGTTTAGTGATCCACCCATCCTCAGAGACTACAATGAGATGAATATAGCTACGAGATCTATACAAACGTTTTGGGTTAGTAATCCAGTTGCCTTTTGAAGGAAATGAACATCTAAAAGATCACCCTGGAATACTTTACAAGTCTTTTCTGACCCAGTGCATAATCACAGGAAAATGCAATATAAGTTGAGTTGCATGTGAGATGAAAAGCTAACGACAGCACTTACCAGGCAAAATTGAAAATCCCCAAAGAAACTATGGCTGTAGAACAAGTTCATGCGCGTAAATAATAGTCAACTATATTAAAGTAGTCCCTTTTCCGCCATGTGGTTCCAAAGCGTATGGGTTCCAGAATTGTGATTGTTAATAGAAGTGGAATGATCTAACAAAATCCTAACACCTTCCAAGAGCGGGCACTGGGTTGTGCCGTGGAAAACGGGGGCCATAATATTTTCATTTTGAATAGAAACCACAACCTATACAAATCAACAATGCCTGCTAGTTGCTATAGACATAACTGCAACACTTTGGAACTGAAGGTGGTATCAACCACCATTGAAAACATTCGGTTTTGTCAACCACAATTTCAAGAACGGGGGATTTATAAATAACCTCAAAGATATTGAGGAAAAATCACTTCCAATAACAATGTGTTATCAAAAGTAACAATAAAAATTTCATGATGGAGATTGAGGGACACAAAAGTGCACCAAGGTTAAGAACAAATGGTTGATCTTTCCCCGCTGTTGAAAGAGAGTAATCAGCACAAGAATTAATTGGCCCAACAAAGCAAGAGCAACTAAGTAAAATACAAGTACACGAACTCAAGGGAACCAGATATGTACTGTACATCAGAAAAATGACCAAGCAAAAACGAATTCCAACACCCAATATTAGTTGCCAGAAATATGAGTAGGTAAAAATGAAGGTAATTCCAAGTCTTTTCTGTTGCCTTACAGTTGCTAATCAGATACTAAGTACTATGTCGCTATCGCTAAGGAATGTAGCACAACCAATACCATAGAAATAAAATAGGGAAATATAAATTTTTTTGTAGGAACATCTGAATGCTTAGGCCGCACAAAAAAACAAAGCAGCCAAAGCCAGAATCTCCGTCCCCAGTAAATTGCTATCGGCAACGTACAGCGCTGAGAGCACTATGGAATAATCGAAAGTGCATCAGAGACTCTAATTTGTTGCCAGTTTCTCCAAAGCAGACACCTTTTTTAAGGCCGGAAAACCCTCCAAAAAATGTATACTATAATTTCAAAAAATAAGAAAAGGAAAAAAAAATTGAGAGAGAAAAATAAACAGAGAAGAGGGTAGGAGGCTCAGAGTTAATTGATGGCATCAACAAGCTCGAAAGCTTTCATAGTTTGATGGTATAATTTTGCTCCTCACTGCCTTGGCTACATAACAACTGGAGTAATCCGAAAAGACAAGATTATTATCAGAGTTAAAAGCAATTGGAAACAACAATACCAAATCAAAGAACAAGGCCTCAGAAGCTAAGAACGCATCAAAGAAGTCTTTAGTAAAATGACTTCTCATATGGTACGGACAAATTTATGAATGCATCATTGGCCACTGGGTGGGTAGAGTATATTGGGATTTTGTGAAATAATTTCATGGAATAAGTCATCGGATTCGTAAAGCTGTACCAAAGGGTAGGACTTTGGAGAGAGAGAAACATCTTTGATAAATCCGAGGACTCTTCCTTCCATAATCACACCAGAGACCAAACTAAAACCTCATACAGAGAGCAACGGAGACACAGTAAAGCCAGCCCCATGCGGAGATTATATACAGAGAGAAGAGAGAGAGAGAGAGAGAGAGAGAGAGAGGCGGAGATAGGGGATGCGCTCAGGAAGCCCTAATTTTTGTGAATGTAAAATTACCACAATAACCTCAACTTGTTGAATTTTCTCTTTGCATGCACCTTGGATTGTTGTGTTTCTTACGTGAAGTGTTACAATACACACCCCTTATTTGGGTGTGTATCATATGCACCCTTATTAAAATACACCAAAATATTATGAATCTCCAAATGTTACGAATCTATTGCTAAAAAGTTACGAATCATATTGTTGAAAAGTTACGAATTTTTAGTATAAAAGTTACGATACGAAATAAAATGTTATGAATGACCGGTCCTACAAGTAATTTTTTATGAGGTGGCACAATATGAACCACACAATAGGTGCGTATTGGACACACCTTAAAGGGGTGTGTATTGAAGACTTTCCCTTCTTACATTTTTGTTGAAAGAAAGGCTATCACACCAAAGCTCTTTTTTTTTTATTTGTTAACATGGGTGTGTCCCCCACACCCAAACGGGACAAGACTACTTCGTCTACGGCCGATCACAGAGAAACAACACGAATGGAAAGTTTTAAAGTTAACGATTAGACAAATTGTTTAAAGGGCTCAACATTTGAAATATTTGACTTCTGTTGTTCGTAGAATTCGAACACATAATTTCATAAAAGACAAAATACTTCTCATTCTCATCTAACCAATTGTACTGTTTATTTGATATTTATAATATGTCTAGAATGATTTTGTTTGTAAAAAAAAACTCCTCAGAGTTTCTTTCCCACCGTGGTTCTGAGGTTTCTTTCCCGCCACGTCTCACAATCCAACCCGCTGTTTTCACATTCTTTCCCACCATTTTTTCACAATTATAAGGGTGGTTATGCCAATTCAATACACCTCAATTCAGGGTCCCGTTCTGATAATAGGGAAAACATGTTGGGCAAGAAAATAACCAAGTACTAACAGTACTATACCAAGAACTAACAGTTGCGAATCGTTTGCCAACCAAATTAGTTTTGGAATGATATAATACGAGGAGAGATATGGTAAAAGTGAGGATATATAGATAGGGGAAATATGATATACTCCACCAGATGATTTGGTTATGTAATTTTAAGAGATATGTATATGCTTAATTTGTTTTGGAGTGGATATGCATAGGTGGATATAAAATTTAAAAAGAACGATGGCATTTTCATAATTAAGAAAACGAATATTAAGGTCCACCTAGCCTTTTAATTAGGGCGGCCCGCGGATCGGTTTTGTGCGGATTGGTCCGGTTCCCAATTTGATCCGCTCTTTGCGGATTGTCGTTTTCTCTATCCGCCAACCGTCCGTGATGTTCTACGGATGGTTCGGCTTGGATGCGGTTTTCAGCGGATTTGAGTATGCAATTTATTATTTTATATAAACCTAAAAATTGAAAATTAAAGCCCCAAAACTTCAAGTTCAATAAAGTCCGCCACAAATTCAAACAAGTCTACACCAACATTACATAGAATTAAGTTATATTCATCCACCCTAAAGTCTAAAGATAAACTATTACATTATCCAATTAAGTAACATTCGTCCATAAAAAAATTAAAAGTCCAAAATGACATCATAATAGAGAAGGTTATTAACATTTTCAACATAAAAACATTATAGAAAACATGTTTATTACTTTATTATCTGTGAAATTTTGTTCAATTTGTTCAACATCATTCATAATCTTTCATAGAGACATAGGAACATTGCGGATTGGGCGGAACCGATCTGGATCCGTCAGAATTAGTATTTTTAAATCTATATCCGTCCGTAGCATGTCTAGATTTGGTATGGTTTACTTTTTATATCCGCCTAATATAAGAAAATATTATATTCATGATCTATATCTGCATGATAAATACCTGATGTAAGTACTTCAAAAATATTGTCTAGGTGATAGCATATCTGCCTCTTATATCCCATAGGCAAACGGGTCGTTAATGCCCCCATCACCACGTAGGGAAACCGAAAGAAAACCAGGAGACAATTGTTGATCCAAGGACGGACGGTCATCCCTATTGATCCAACATCACTCAGTTTAAGTGAAAACTACGATTAGAATTAGAAATATCCAAAGTGAAAATTTGATTAGCTTTAGAAGGGAGTCCAAGCCAAAGAAACAGAGTCGAACAGAATTAGTCGAACAGAATTTAGATGTAATTGAAGGGGCCCTTCAGCTCTATAACATAAGAGAGCCTTCTTCATCCGTCCTACCACCACCAGCAGCATCGTTATCATCACACGTTGCTCTGGTGTTCCGGTCTATGAGAGAACTCAAAATCTATGTGCACAAAAGCTCGCTCGACTTCAGAGAGTTGCTCGAGCTTTTCTTGCAGTGTTTCGCCTATGTTATGCGCTTGGCTTAAAAGCATGTCCTCTGGCAAGACTATGTCAACCTCCACAAAGTAATGTGAACCAAAAGTGTATGCTCTGACCGTATCAATGTGCTTGATCTTTTCATGGTGGTTCCATATAAGATACGTCAGTTTCGCAAGGAAATCTGGTGGAGCTGTTCTTCCAATTAGTGAATGCACATTTTCAAGAACTGTCCGTGCCCACGTGCCAATCGTATACAAGGCTATCTGCGTTGCAAGTTGACAAACAGCCGTTAATCAAAGGACAAGCGTTTAACTCGAAATCTTAGTAAGAAACCTGTATCACCAGCAAGAAGAGACCAATTTAATGCAAAGGTAACAGGTGTATTAATGTGCTTAATGAGAGAAGAGAATGCCAGAGTTAGTCGAGTATGGAACTCTCACAACTAGTGTGATGGAGCCGAGCTATCATCAATGGATGCAAGTATGGTGAAAATACATATGGAAACAAGAGTAAAGAGAAAATAGAAAGGCTTGTAGACAAGCTAGACCAAGTTGATAATAAGAAGATATGAAGTATGGCTTCAGATTTACCAAAAAATAAAAGTACGGCTTAAGATGTGAAGCTCACCAGTATGGCCCCAGTAGGATCAATCCACCAGTAGTATTGAATTGCTAGGACAGCTGTTGCTAATCCAACTGAGTTAGTGACAACATCAAACAAATGATCTTGAGCATAGGCTCTAACTATTCCATTTTTGAAGCTTCTGCAATAGAGCATGAGCACAAACTTCACCACCGTGACAGAAACCATAATCCCAATCATCCACATTTCCTTCTCATGGTTCACCTCAGGGCCATTCTGCAACGATGGACCAAAAAAAACAGAAATAAAAAAAAGAATTTGACTAACTTTGCCGGCATATGGTATGGCATGATGAAACCAATACTCTGTGCTAGTAATTGCTGTCTCACACAAGAATTGCTCATGTGAAAGTCATACCTACGTGGAAAAGCAGATAACATGAAATTGGGAAAAGCAGTTACCTTTCTTACCAACAAATAATTAAGCAATCTGCTTCAAGTTCAACCAGTTCGCAAAATTCGTAAAAGTTGACTAGTATATTTGTTGTTTATCCTAAGATCAGTAAAAACTCACATGGCATGAGGTAATGGTTGTATAATTGCCTAATAGTTTCCCCAAGATGTAGAAATACCCATGTTGTGTTGCATAAACTATGGCACTGCGCATAGAGTCATAAGGTACAGAACACACCAAGTGCACATGTCATAATTTGGCTTCATAAACTCACCAAAAGAAAGCTTTTGCTCAGTTCGTTCTGTTAGGCTTGGATATTTTGCAGGTGTTGCATGTGTCAGTTGTGCTGTGTTGGATTTTTAGTTTGGTGTTTAACAACTCAAATTAAAAATGATAAGTGTTTGCTTCCGCGCTACCCGCACTAGCAAAGATTTATGTCCTTTGAAACCTTGTCTTTACTCAACAAAGTTCGGTAAGCCATAATTCAACCTTATTAACTAAACAGCAAGAATATTAAAAAAAGAATATCCGGCAACCACGAAAGAAAAAAAGAAGATCAAACTCCCACAAAAAGAAAAAAAATAAGAAGATCAAACTCCCGCAAAGGAAAAAAGAGATCATCTCACATACCTTTGCAATGAGTTGCCGAGCAGACTCTAGCAATATTTGCAATCCAAGAGTTGCCATTACAGACGCAAAGACAATTATACCCTGCAAATAGAAGCCTATTGAGTATAGATTTTGTAAAGCGTTAAAAAGATGATGTTGCAAACATGCAAGAATTCTTACAAGGTTTGATCTATGCAGACTTAGTTTTAACTTGTATGTGAAAAAGATTAATCTGCAGTTGGCATGGGTCTATAGGACTTCACAGTCTTCTCTCATCTGCAATGTTCCATGACTGACCCAAGTATGCACAACATGAAATCATTGAAATATCAGACCAAGCGTGGGACTTTTCTAATATAATAATAATAGAATCTCTCGCCTCATTAATAAAACTCTGCCAACTGGTTCACCTCAACATAACATCAGTCCACTACCCTTTACCAGTCATACCTGGGTTCTATAGTTATTCAAGTACGCAAAATAAGGCATTCTATGCAAGGTTTCATCAGAATACATACTTTGATTTGTTCGATGCTCTGATATTTTCTGCCAATGAATCATATAGACAAGACAAATAAGTACCTTTCACTAGCAAACACTGCAATGGTTTGTGGTATCAAATACTCCTCATTGCAAAAGCAGGAAGAAAAAAACATGTCTGAGAATATTGCCATTTTTTGAAATTGGAACATTTAGTATTATCGCAAAACTCCTAAATCTTAAACCCCATTCTAATCCCGAAACTACTTTTTCTTCTGTATGGTAACAGGAACAGAGTGCTCAATCAACCATAGCAGAAGCAACAATCCCTATATTCTCCATAGTCCATACTGAATCTTAGAAAATCAAAACTGTAGCGCACCAAGGAGAAGTAAACAAAAGGATATATACCGATGTGCTTAAAGCATGGAAAGTGTATCACAAAATCAGACACTGATGAATTCTTTGTAAAAACATTTGAGCACTTACTACTGGTTGCATCCTCTTCTTTCCAATTGGATAGTGATACTGGTTTGGGGTTTTCATGGCATGAGAAGTGAACCACAGAATAAACCCAGATAAGAGGTCCAAGAAAGAATCGAGGGTTGAAGCAATAACTGCCAATGATCTGCTCTCATAGGAAGCATATACTTTTGCCATGAAAAGCACCAAATTAGCAGTGTTTGACACATGTATTGCCACTCTCTCACTCCTGGCAAGATGCTTCTTTTCATCCTGAAAAAGAAGTTAATAAATCAACAACTCTCTAAGAAAACACGAAGTTCATAGTTTGTTTTGTATTTTTAGGAAGTCATGTCATGCGTACCAAAGAGTTCTAGAGTCTTTCAACACTGAGATCAAACATGATACTAACCAACAAGAACATGAGCCAGATGTTAGTATTACAAGAGAACCACATTCATAGAAATTATCCCTACCTATTTCACGGAAGGACTTAAAACATGTAGGAATTTTTTTTAAAAAAAAAACTATCAAGTCAACTGATAAATCAGAAAGAGCTAACTTCAACATCGAGCTGTACCGACAGCGAAGCCGCCATAGTTGTAGGCATTAACATATTTTAAACACAGGTTATTCTATCTCATCAAATCCAGACTTTTATGTCAGTCATGTCTAACAGTCATAAACACTTTAAAACATGAGGAACACTGGGGAAAGAAATCATATATTTTAGATCTTTGAAAGAACAGAAGAATATTGAGAAACTTAATATGCAATAACGAACCTCTGTTAGACTTCCAGGCAAACAACTTGATTCGTTCATTGTTTCCATCTCGGTGAAACCTTCAAGTAGCCTTTCTTGCTTTTCATAATATTCAGCAATCTTGCCTTGTTTCCCTGAAGAACAAATAATGAAAGGTCTTTCCCAAAAATCATAAGAATATGGAGAAATCCTCTGATGAAGTGCCGGGTTTATAATTAAAGAGATTGTTCAGATGGACCACCTACAAGTCTTTTGGTGTATAGTGGAGATAGGTAAATGGTAAGAGATATAGAATACATTATGGTCAAAAAACTCAAGGGTTGCCAGAAGATGGACTGGGCAACACAAAATAACAATGGTGTAGCCAGAAATTTAGCTCCGTGGCGGCACCATTAATTAACATGGTCTTACAATTTCTCTTTCATATTAAACAACAGCAGTATAAAAGAAATGAACTTAGAACGTAAAATTTGCTACACTATACATATGGATAACGGGTCTTTATGAACAACAAATGCGTAAAAGAAAACTCTTTTGGAAACTTGGCAAAGATACTAGGGGATGTAAGTGTTATAAGAAGGAAAATGTGTATACTTTTTGGATACAAATTGTCATGGCCTTTATAATTTGGAGGTAAAATTGATATTAACACACTGTCTCCGCCACTGCGAAATGACAATTGTTCTAATACCAAGAGAAAACAACTTTCTTACGTTTTTAAAATTCCTGGATGTTGGCAATTGTTGCCAGTGACAACACTTTACGAATAGTGTTTTCGAATTGATTATAATTGAAACAGAAAATGTTCCCAACGACCGGTATATACTATTTGATAAAGAATCACCCAAGGAAGAAACGCTCGATTTGAGAGAAACCAACACGAGAATAAAAGTTAAATTGAGAAAGAATATACAGAATTTTGTGAGACACCATTAAAGGCAAAGCAATAAGATGTTAAAAGGAATAATAAAATCGACAACTATTATCTAGCTATAGCAGCATTAGTTTATTGTACTCTAGAAGGACTATCCACGTATGTTGATGAGATGCAAAGGAGTTATAGAGTACAATATAATATACTACTATAAAAGAGACCAACTTTCCTAGACAAGGCTTTAATCTACCATAATTCATGGCTAAGTAAACCCAAACTATTGCTTTGAAGCACAGATTCAGCAAAAACAAGTGTTAAAACCAAGTTTAATATTTTTTTCTATTACTGCCAGCAAAGTTCTTAAGCTCTTGGTGTAATAGTATGCCCAAAACAAAACCGATAGAAATTATAAAAAATTGGTCTAGGGTCCACTATAGAGAACTTGTAATCCAGTTAGTCCACTTCTAATGTGTGTAACCCCACTAGTCCACTAATATAGTTTAGTAAGGCCTTAAGTTCCCTTCTTTTAAAAAAGAAACTAAATCAAGACAAAAATGTCCTCCTATATAAGCTGTCAGAGAAATCCTTGACCAAAAACAAATATGTAGCACAGCCACCTCTCTCTCTCTCTCTCTCTCTCTCTCTCTCTCTCTCATCCATCGGAAATTAGTCATTAGTGAACTCAACAATCGGTACGATCTACATTCATAGATTTACTCTAGATTTGGAGTTGTTCACTCGTGGGCCGTGGCTTGTTGTGGGCTTGTGCTTGCTCATATTGATGTGTAAACATTTTGGGTTCACTTTTTTCTTTTTGTTGACAAGAGGGTTCGTTCCAACCACTGCACATCACTTGGAAAAGTTACTCCATTGTTGCAACAGTTTCATTATTATGATCGAAAAGGGATAATTTTTTAGTTGTTTCACTTGGAAAAGTTACTCCATTGGAATTAGAAAGGCTTTCGGACCCATTCGCTAGCTGTTTATTCTTTTGTGTCATTTGTTTACGTTTGGGCTTCATTGTCTCAGGTGATTCGACTGGTTTTTCATTTCATGGTTATATGTTTCAGATCTATCTTCGTTTTTTCGTTTTTTATAACATACAGAGAACAAATTGTGACATATAAGATTATATGTGCATTTTTGTTAATGTATTACCAAACATAAGACAAGAACGCAGATTGTGACATATAAGTTTATATGTGCACTTTTTCGACATGCAGAGAACATATTTGGCATGATACAAAGTTCATATATACACATATAGTATTATATGTGCTTGAGTTGGCAAAAATATACGTTACAGATATCAATAGATAACCTTATATGTGTCAAATCTATCTTCGTTTTTTTATAACGTTTTTGATAACGTACAGAGGACAGATTGGGACATATAAGATTACATATGCATTTTTGTTAATGCAGTACCAAACATAAGACAAGAACGGAGATTGAAACGGATAACCTTATATGTTAAGGTGCGGCGGGTTCAAGAAGGGAGGGCTCAAAACATGTAAAAAAAAAAAAAAAAAAAAGAGAAATTTTTGTCACACATATAAAGTTATATGTTAAGGGATAGCGAGTTCAAGAAGGGAAGAGCTTAAAACAGGAATAAAAAAAGAAAATAGAAATTTTTGTCACACATATTGTTATATGTTGGTGTGGTGGTGGTGGGGAAAAAAAAAAAAAAGAGAAATTTTTGTCACATATATAACGTTATATTTCCGTGGTGGTGGTGGGTGTGGTGGTGGTGGTTACGTGATTGTAACAAGATCGAAAAAAATACATTTTTTGTGTTAGCCAAACAAGACTATTGTTTCTTTTACATAGGGTAGTTTTGTCATTAGAATTATTAGTGGATTAGAGAGGTTAAAGACTTTAGAAGTGGACCAGTGGGATTAGAAATATGCTATAGTGAACCTCTACAAAATTCTCCCTAGAAATTAAGCATGAAAAAGAAAAGCTTAATAAATTATGCAAAACCCAAAAAATTTAGTATATCTTAATTTTTAATCCCAAAAAATTTCACTTATTAATTGGCTCAAGCAAAGGAATCTTTCCATCCTTCCATCATTTGGCGAGGACTAATCAAGAAGTCCCATTCAAGAAACTTGTACAAAACACGGAAAATGACATATTGATCTTCTTTATTTTTATTTTTTTGTACGTAGTGTTTTTATTAAGCAATCCTTATATCCTGCACGTAACACACACACACTCTCTCTCTCTCTGGCATCGACAAATTAAGTTTAAAGAGTCCTACCCCACCTTTAAATATGATGGATTATTCTACCCTAACCCAAACTTGGGTAATCCTTAAATCTTCCCCGTTTATCACTTGAACCCAAATCTCATAGTATCTCTTAGCATAAGAGTGGTAGCCAGGATGATCGCCTATAAAAAAAAGGTCAACATCAAAGAAGGAAAACCAAACCCCGTTAGTTCTTTCCCTGTCTGTGACGCCTAAAATAGTGCTATTGAGCCAGTGTACAGAGCCAGGGAATTGACAACTGATCGGCCTAATTTAATCAAATCAAACTCCAAGATCAAGCACGAAAAATCAGAGAAAACCAATTTCTAACAACAAAAACTTTGTGAAAAACTCCCTGGAGACATAAAGAGAAGAAGAAAAAGATGAAAGGAATATATGAAGATATATAGAAGCATGATATATATTGGAGTGGTGGGGAAGGAGGGAGGAAGTGTTACATGAAGGGCGAATACGGCGGCGGATGAAATTAAAACAAGAGTTGTGATTGGAGTGACGGCGTTCCGGCAAAGCGAACTCTTTGACGCTGAGTCTCCATGAAGCCTGATCGCTGTCACCGACGACGAGCGGCGGAGAGAGGAGCTCCCTCCTGCTGCTCTCATCAATTCTACTGTTGATCGTCACATTCCCAGGACTAGTAGTAGAAGAAACATTACGACCAGCTTCCTCCATGAATGTGTTCTTGTGAATACCTATATCCTTTCTGCGGCCGGCAGACAGGCAGGCGTCCCAGTAAAGTAAGTTGAGAGAGAGAGAGATCTGGGGGGGGTGGGTGCACTGGGTGGGGTTTGTTGAGAAAGAGGAGCACCCAGAGACTCTATAGGTAGGAGTAAAAAACAAGTGTTTTCAAAACCTATCTTTCCCAAATTATACGGGGACGGGGAAGTTTCCTCCTCCTTTCATACACACAGTGACACGCACACCCAAGCTTTATGATTATCGTCGCGTTCGATTTTATGAGATTAAATTCTTTACACTACCGGTGTAAACATTTGTTTCTTTCAAATCAATTGTATTGTCCTACGTCGCCGTGTTTTATTTATTAAGACCTCTATTTTAACACGTGTCGTGATGCAATTAATTTAAAAAAAATAAATATTTACACCGACTGTCTAAAGAATTTATTCTCTTGATTATCGGCCCCATGCAGTGAACTACAAACGGAAACAAAAAATGTTAGATGCCACACGTGTTCACAAATTGTTAATGCCACGCGTGGGGCGGGGTCTCGTACATTCACAATGCTGGGTTTGGACCGAGCTCCTGTCCAGTTTCGACCATTTAGGGCATCTTCAGTGCAACAATCTCCATTCCTTTATTTTGGAGGTTCAAATTATCTATTTTTATTTTATTTATATATTATAAAACAGAACGATTTTTTTAAAAAATGTATAAGTATATAAACAAAGTAGTATTTATAGCCGTTTAATCGTACTTTTTGATAAGATTATAGCCGTCGGATTGAATAAAAATTTCCTATTATATACACCTACACTAATGTTAAAAAAAGAAGTTACATGTTTTCCTGATAGGAAAATATACACCCCTTCCTTTTTCAATTAATTTATCTAAAGTTGATTTTCTTACATTCAATTTAATATTTGCTTTTAATTTAATTCCTTTTAGGTTGAAATTTCTATAGCAAAAAAGGAAACAATCATTTTTGGAATCATACGCGAAAAGGAAACAACTCTTTTTATAAGAATACTAGTGATGCCCGTGCAAGGCCGGCCCTGGGCTAAAGCCCGAGGTGTTGGCGCTTTAGGCCTCCGAAATTCCAGAAAAAACGAGGGCCTCATTTTTCAAAAAAAAATAAAAATAAAATATGTTATATTTATGTAAATGTTCTATGTTTTAACACAATGTCAATTATAGCACAAGTGGTCTGTGTGAGGTAAGTGAAATTGGGATGGGAGATTCCTGGTTCAACTCCTAGGGTGGTTTTTTTTTTAACAAAGTTTTTTTTCCCCTTGTTTTTTTCGTTTGGATCTAGGAATAAATAATATACAGCTCTTACACATTTTGCATTTTTATGGTTAAAGTTAATAATATGATTAGTTAAAAAAATGCAGTGTATGAGTGGTATTTCGTTATGTTTGATTTTTTTTCTAATGGTATAAAATGTTATAAATTTTATTTTAGTTAAATTACGAAACTAAAATACCATGTTCAATATTTTTACCTTATATTAACCACCTATATTGATTTTTTTTATATAGAAAACCTAAGGCCCCAATTTTAAAAGTCGTTTTAAGCCTCCAAATTCTCATGGCCGGCCCTATGCCCATGCCCAAAGGTACGATGCAACGCATTTTAAGCGCAGTTTAAATGAAGTATCAAATCCCACTTTTATTTTAAAAAAATGGATACAATGGTTGTTTTTAACTCGAACTCCCATTAGATGAGTTTTGTATATTTGTATATCTCACCCCATGTGAAAGAGGATTTTCCCTTGCTCCCAACAAATCTACTTATTGAAATTTCAAATTCATAGAATAGTCTAACACAACATCTCTATATTATAAAAACGGGGTAATTCCATTAATTGCATCCAGGCATAGCAAATAAGAACTTTAGCAAGATATTTCAACCAACAAAATTGTAGTCACGTGTTCTAAGAGATAGGGAATTAGAGAATTCGGACACAAACCTCATGGACAACGTCGCCACAGAGAGGGAATGAGTGAGGGAGTTAGAGAAATCGAGAATAAACCTCACGGATAACGCCGCCGCTAAATGTGTGCACTCCGCCGGAGGTAAATCAATGTAGAGAGAGGTCGTGAAACTTGCCTACTTCTAATGTAGAAAGCATTTGGGGAAAAAATGGTAATGATATAACCTTTTCATAAGAGTTATCAACCCTTGTTTAATTGAACAATAAACGCCTACAGTGAAACAACGAAAAAACTTTTCCACCATCAGTAGAGCGCCTTTGAAGCTAAAAAGAAAAAGAAACAAAACTCAAAATTAGAACAAACAATGAGATAAATAAAAAGAGATCGAACATGAGATTCGACGAATAAGTCGAAGATGCTATAGATAGCACTGTAGTTATTCATTTGAAGTGGTGGTCTGCGGATCCAGTGTGGAATAGCCAACATTGGTAAACACTGACAAGTAAATGCGAGAGGAATGCTTTGAGTAAATACTTTGGTCAATTTGAAATAAATTATTACATACTCTATAGGGAAATGATATTGGCACTCTAAAAATTGATGCAGACATTCCAAAATCAGTGTAACTCCAAAACCACTTTCCTTTGTTTTTTGGAGTGTCTGCATCAATTTTTGGAGTGCCAATATCATTTCCCACTCTATAATATAGATGCCCAAATAATGGAATCAATTAATTATGGCATTTCTTTGGCCAATAAAATTTAATCTTAAATTTATTTAGGAAGTCTAAATTGAAATTTCCTTATTATATGTACTCTATAATGTAGATGCCCAAATTATAGAATCAATTATTGCATTTTTTTGGCCAATAAAATTTGAACTTAAACTTATTTAGGAAGTCATATAGGATATAAAATTAATATTGAATTAGGTTTAGGAAAAGGAAACAAAATTAAATCAAAATCAATTGAAAAATAAAGGGGGATATGTTTAGTTTCTCCCATATGAGGAAAATGTGTAAAACTTAAAAGAAAATCCTTTTTAATGCTAGCAAAACGTTTACATTATTGTAGGTTTATAGATTAAAAAACATTCATTCGATCCGACGACTATAAAGTTAACATGAAGCACGATCAAACGGTTGTAGAGGCTGCTCTGTTTGTGTGCATAGATATTTTGGTTGAAAACCGCTCTATTTTATAATATATATACACAATTCTTCTATGTGTTTCTTCGGAGGGAAAAAAATGAACTATTTTGAGATTTTTTTTTTATAATATTGATGAGTAAAGGAGGATGCTATGTTGAGGTTTTTTTGGCCTTTGCATTAAAGAGGTTGGAGGGATATTCAAGAATAATTTTTTGATCTTTGATTCAAAGCTGTACCTACAAGCACGGACATACGCTAGTACTTTTATATTCATAAAAAAATAATTTAAAAGGATTTCACTATTTCTATTAACTCCAACCCTCACATCTTTATTTTCACCTCTAAAATTTTTCCTCTAATTACCTTCGTAAGGCCATCCACAGTAGTATAACCAAAAGACAATTGTTGTTAAAGTTAACAATATTTATGCAAAAAATGGCTCACAATGGTATAATCAAACTTAGCAACATTCTTAGAAATAATCAAATTTTGAGCTTTGGATAACCAAAACTAGCAACTTTTTTCAATAATCAAAATTTGTGAACCCCACACTACATAAGTTAACTAGTTCCAAAATTTATATACACGCGTATTTCAACTACTATTTTATTTTTCTCTTCTTCACTTGCTTTATATCTTCTTCACTTCAACCACAAACTGTTTCTCTTTCTTTTCCTCCAAAAGTGAAGCTCATATTTCTCGATCATCTATAATTTAACTCATCGTTGCTGGATTAAGGTATTTTACTCTTCTTTTACGTTTTTGTTTTAGGCTGCATTCTTATGAATTTAACCTAAACTTAACTTAAATCTGAAAATTATTTTTATTTGAATTTTTTCGCATTTTTTAGTTTTGCGCCAAACTTTTATAGGTTATTAATTCGTCTCAACGAGAGGAATCGGGAAAAGTGTTTTTTTTTTTTTTTACTTTTGCCCAAGTATTTTAATAAATAATCACTTTTTAGCAAAAAAAATTGATTTTTTCGACTAAAAAGTGGTTATTCATTTTTTTGTTCCTCCCCCTATGGTTGAGTAAACAAAGAACCTTGCAAAAAAAAAAAAAAAGAGGAAGAACCTTGCATTTTTTTTCAAATTTAAGAACACATCTGATTTTTTGAGTGGTGGACTTGTGATATAGGCTATAGGAATAGAAAGAAAAAAAAATCGGTGTTGTTTTGATAGTTAACACTAGAAAGAACACTATATATTCGATATATTTTTGCCAAAAAAAAAAACGTAATGGAGGGAAGTGAATGGCGGAAAACAAAAGGAGAGAGAGAGATTGTGTGAAATTGTAGTGGACCCCTTATTTTGGTTATGGACTAGAAGTGACCATTGTGAACCTCAACATTATTAAGCTTAACAATCTCTTAAGTGAATAATCAAAAGCTGATGTGTCAACTTTTGGTTATCCATTTTTGATTATACCATTGTGGATGGCCTAAGTAGATGTCTACTAAAAACAATTCCCTCTAAACACCACCCCTCCAAAAATTTCACGCCATTTTTTTCACTCCACATCTCTCTTGCTTCCTTTTGGTTTGTGACTGCACATGATACTGTATTTTCCTCTTGCTCAGTGCTCACGCCATAGTGCTCTAACCTTCACGCCATTGTTCACGTCAATTGCACATGATATTTACCCACCCCCATGGCCCCATCCCCTGATTATGACGAAGAAGTGGCAGAATGGGATGAGGAAGATGACTTATTGCTCCATTTTATTGCTGGTAGATGAATAAACCAAACTCAGCCTCTTCAACCCAATATATTCCATTTTTGCCTCCATTCCTCCTTAAATTTTGGATCCTCCAAATATGGAGTATCAAAACCAATCCTTCAAAATGGAGGCTGGAGGCAAATATAGAGGATGTATTGGATTGATTAATTCTTCCAAAATGGAGGAATGGAGAAAGATTTGGAGATATAGAGTATGCATTGGAGAGAGATTAATTAGGAGACAATAGGACTTTTACTGGTTCACAATAATGGTTGAAAATCGTTCACGTTTTAGAATTCGTCAAGAAGATTGATCATGTCAAAAATAATGTTGATCAGATATCGGCATGTATGATATTTTGGAATGAGTTAGCTTGAAAAAAAAGTGTGCAACACTGTATTACAACCCATTTTGACACAATTAATATATGAAGCTTAATGCATTGCAAATCATATCATACGATATCCGGGAGTATTATTTTTGACACGGTACATGTTCTCGGCAAGTTCTAAAAAATGAGCAGTTCCAGTCATTATTGTAGATATTCTGAACCAAGGAACAATCCACACATGGCTGAAACTGGATGGTATGAAAATTGGATAGCAGCTCAGTCCACTGGGTTTGGGATGTTTATAAACAGTTTCCGATAAGGAAGAAAGCTTCCGCCTTGGCTTCCCAAAACAATGTTAAAAATGAAAGTTTTTTTTGGAGTAAAACATTTTGTAGGATTTTGATTAAAAGCAGATTTATAAAATTAAATTCTTTGAAAAAGAGCCCATTATCAAAAGAAACCTATGTAGAAACCAATTAAAGTGGTAAATTATTTAAAATCGATGGAGGGTTGTTACCCAAATGTATACTCTACAGCTCTACTTATAGAGTAATCTTGACTACTATTTTCGTAACAGTTGTTTATGAGGAAGAAGAAAAAAAAGGCTTCCAAAGTTGAAGCTGATCAAATCTTATATTTGCTCAACCATGTCAACCACACAAAGCTTTGCCGTAATTTTAGTTAGACCCTTCGCTAGCTAGTAGACGGTGCACATGAATTGACCCGGACACATTAAAGTTAGTATTTTCTAAATAATTAAAGAGTGGGAAAAAGTACACTAGAAAGCTCCTAGGAGGAGCAGCCGGGAGAAAAGGTATAGAAGATTGAGTTAGAAGAGTCAGAGGAATAATGCCGAATTTTTAATCCTTCCCAATCTTATCTCAAACACCATCTCATATGCCGACTAATTAGGTGAATCCTCATCTTGATTGTATGCCGACGTGTAGTGGTTCAATAATACGAAAAATGCGGCTCCCACCACATATGATATTGCAAAGTTCAAGATGAGTAACCCTAGAAATAAGTTTAATTGATTGATGGGTTTGTTTTTTACATAATTTATAGTGAATTTTCTTGTTTGCGGCATGGCTAGTCTATCTTTGACCAGACATAAAAATAGTTAAAAGACTCATAAATTGATCCGAATACCATAACCATCGGAAATAAAAACGAGAGTAGAAAATGAAGTGTACTACAGTGCAAGTGGAAGTGCAAAAGTAATATATTCTTATGTTGAAAAGTTGGCATTTGCTTTTGGAAAGAAAGGGATTTGAAAGCGTCACGCAACTTCGCTAGCATCTCTTTCTTCGGGTGTGTAAAACGTTATATTTTTAGGGAAAATGTTATGATAAAGGAAATGGATGATAAAAGGTAACATTTTTAAGAAAAATGTCATGAATTCTATTGATGAAAAGTTACGAATTCTTCGTATAAAAGTTACGACGCAAACTAAAATGTTGTGAATGATCAGTTTTGCAGGTAATTTTTTATGAAATGGCATAATATGAATTACACAATAGATGTATATGGTACACATCTTTGTATGTATGTCAAGGGCATATGTAATATGTTACAAGAATAGACATGGGAAAATACGAATTATGCATAAAATTCCACTTTGTGTCGTACTATATGTTAATCCCAAGGTCGATGAGCAAAAAAGAAAATATGTCGATCCTAAGGAATCCACAACGCGGGGGACAAACGTACGTGTCTTTAGCACTTCCATTCCCTCGCCAACACGGGGACATATAGAAGCCTCCTCAAAAGACCATGACCCCTCTCTCTCTCTCTCTCTCTCTCTCTCTGGGTCTCCTATCCTATCCTAAAACAACTACAGCATGTAAAGTAGGAAGGAAATAGCCATAAAATAAAACAAAAAAAATGGCAATTCTCTGTGGATTGACAATTCCATCAGGTTAACTTGTTAAGAGTATCTGCATCAGTCTAAGCAAATTTTGAACCAAATTTAATCCCAAAAGCTACTTTTCTACTTTAGCAAGTCACTTTTTTAAAAACACATTAAATCAGACTTTCTATTCTAATTTTATTGTATTAAACTATTCTTTATTTTCTACTTCAACTTTTCCATTCAAATATTTTTTGCCCGTTGTCCTAGCATTTCTACCCATTGTCCCATGTGTATAAGTAGTATAATAATAAACTAATGAGTAGATGATGAATAGTGGATAGTCAAAAGAAAAGAGACACTGTTCCATTTTTATTTTTCCACGAGCTTGAAGAGAGTCTGATGCAGACCCTATTTTGTGCTTTACCCTAGCTACTTTAGCCAAAAGAGGAGTTTGCCTCTTCTGGTGTGGATGCTCTAATAGAGTAAAATTCTTTCTTTTCTGGAGTGGCTTTTTTCCATTTTAGTAAATTTTTCCATGTGTTACTCAGAAGTCAGATGAATCTAGCTAGCTACTTCAAGACCAAAGATATGGGATTTTCTATTTGGAATATTTGAGTATTCTTGGATTCTGTGATCGATCAATATTCGGTGTTACTAGTTTTTTCAATCCCACAAGTACCTCGATCTTACCTTGTCATTCTTTCACTATGCGTGTACTATGTTTTTTTTTTTGAACCGCTGTGTGTGTACTATGTTGGTTCTTAATATCTCATAGTTAAGTCGGACGTGAGTAGTTGATAGTCATATGCTTTGAAGTACTAATACTTAAATTTGTTACCATTCAATAATTTGTAATTCAATCCTAGTACAAAACAACTAAGTTTCACTAACCACATAGAAACTTCAATTGAAATGTCAACAACTGATTAATATGATATCTCGTCCTCAAAATAAATTTAATTCCTTCGGAATGGAATTATGTGGTTTGATTATGCTCATACCGTGACATGTGTAATCAAAGGCTGATTTTATTTTTAAGTATGAAATAAGAAATTAAGTTTTTAATACAATAGGCTACTACGCTTTTGCTTATCTATATTTTAGCTTCGGAAAAACTTAAGTTTTGATGGTAATGCGATAAGGCAAAATAAATTATATGAAGGGTAGTCCTATGGTACACACTCCTTATCAGGGGTGTACCATACGCACCATGATTTTAAATCATTGGATTTAAAAGTGAATAATCCGGACCACCCATTTATTAAATCAATTAATAAAATGAAAAAATGACTTAGCAGGTAATAGGTTATTCACTCTTTCTTGACTCTCTCTCTCTCTCTCTCTCTCTCTCTCTCTCCCTCATTTGTAAAATACTGCAAATTATATAACATAACCATAATTATTATGATAACACAAAAAATTGACATTTTCTTACCACAATGTGTCGTACCAAAAGAACATTTAGAATTGTGCATTCAATATACTTGATATAAAACCAATTTCTCTGTTTGTAACTGAATGTACGGTTGACTTGCAACTGCGACACAATAATGACGATCAAAACCATTGATTTCGTTATATTTGTTGATTAAATAATCCACATAATTTTTTTGGCTCAATAGGGTTTAGAAAGCCCTTTCATCATCACCCGAATTCAATAGTAAAAGGATTTTTTTTTGTCTAATTAAGGGTCTAATAATAAGCGGTCAACTTCATTATTGTATCTGGATACATTAAATTTTTTCGATTACGCAGTTGTCAATATCTAATTTTTGTGATAATGCTGAATATCGTATGACTTGATATTCTAACAGTTATGATCAATCATTCTAAAAATATACTCGCTGACGACGTTTAGTTATGGTATGGTATTTTGCCGATTATAACTATCGTTAACTGAATATTCTGATTGAATTTTTTTATACGACACATTGTGAATATGAAAACGTTAATTTATGGTGTAGTCATAACAAATTTGATTATATTGCTGAATTTATGGTTTGGTATTTTGTTGATTATAACTATCGTTAACTGAACATTCCGATTGAATTTTTTTCATACGACACGTTGTGGGTGTATGAAAACGTCAATTTATGATATTGTCATAACAAATTTGGTTATATTTATATTATTGAATTTGTGGTATGATATTTTGCTAATTATAACTATCGTTAATTGAACATTTTGATTGAATTTTTTTATACGAAACGTTGTGGGTATGAAAATGTCAATTTATGGTGTTATCATAATAAACTTGGTTATATTACTGAATTTGTGGTTTGGTATTTTGCTAATTATAATTATCATTAACTGAACATTCTGATTGAATATAACACGTTGTGGATATGAAAACGTCAATTTATGGCGTAGTCATAACAAATTTGATTATATTACTAAATTTGTGGTATTTTGGTCTTGTTACGGAATATTTTAATCAATTTCCTTTGCTATAACAGTTGTGGGCATGAAAATGTCAAATTATGATATTGTCATAACAATTATGGTTTGTTATATAATTTGTAGTATTTAAATATGTTTTCTTTGATATGCCACGTTGTGGTAAGAAAATGACAATTTTAGGTGTTGTCATAATAAATTTGGTTATTTTACTGAATTTGTGGTATTTTACACATGTATTTTGTTTGGGTATAACAATTGTTGATTCTAGTACGACATATTTTGATTTTGTTACGGAATATCATACGTGTCAAAGAATTTTTGGTACAACTCATTGTGGTAAGATAATGTCAATTTATGGTATTGTCATAAAATTTGTGGGTAGCATTATCTAATTTGTGATATTGTACACATATATTTGGTTAGGGTACAAGTAATATAGTTTCTGGTACGAATAATTATGGTTACATAATAACAATATTTTTTAACTATGGGTAACCTGCTAATGACCTGTTCAACAAGTAAATTTTAAAGTAAAAGTCGTAACTAGTATAAAAAATATGCATTAGAAAATCAAAAATCGTCATAATGAAAATCACAAACTGTCATAATTTAATTATACGGTATACCCTGTGTATCATAGCTTTGCCCTTATATGAATTCTTCTTTCTTAGAGAGTTCATGACTTCTCTTATTGTAATGACTTGACCCAACAGAAACATGAAATTTCTTTCAACATGAACACTTGACCTTATAAGGTATACCGAAAAAGATGTCATGTAACCTTTGGTGAGTGTTAATAAACCCAGTGAGGCTTTAGCTCCGATCAATGTAGGACTAAGCACTCCCTACCACTCTTCCAAATATGGGATACTTACATATCATCATTTTGAGTGTTTTAGAACCCATAAACAGTTGAATAATATAGGCTTTGTTTGGTAAAGTTGTCAGTTTTATATTTTTCGTTTATGAAAAACAAGTAATGAGTTTTTATTTATTTATTAAAAATTAAAAACAAAAAATATGTTTGGTGACCATAATAGTTTTTGTTTATTTATTTTTTGGGATGCCGAAGTGTTCTAAAAAACCAAACTTTTTTTGTCTTCATTTATCCTGCATTTTTAACAGTTACAGATTAATTATATTTAACTTTGTATTCATAATAACAATAGGAGTGAAAGACGTTGCTAAAAACACGGAAATAATGGGAGGTTGTTGCTGTTGCGAGATTCTGGAGTTATATGCTTATAATCTAGATTTTTTGTCACTATCTCTGTTTGAGATAGTATTTGGTTGTATGCGTTTTTGTATGAATGAAATCTCCTACCATTTTGAAGAAAAAAATTTGTTCATAGACTTTTTTCACATATATTCTTGTGTGGGGCCTACTTTAGAACTCATAAAATTTTTTGAGCCATTCATGAAATGTAAAATATTTTTTCAAGGGTCTCATAAAAAAAATCAGTTCAATTTCGATATCCATAGGTGCTCGATTCAATCATTTAATTTTTTATTATCCTGAAATCCAAATAAAAAGTTAGATGATTAAATCAAGTCCCTATAAGTATCAAATTGATCTGATATTTTAGAAAGCTCGATTCAATCATCTAATTTTTTATTATCCTGAAATCCAAATGAAAAGTTATATGATTAAATCAAACACATATAAGTATCAAATTGAGCTGTTTTTAAAGAAAGGCCCTTGAAAAAATATTTTACATTTAATGAATGGCTCAAATCAGGTCATTAATATGTGAAAAAACGTGTGCATTTTTGCTGTGTGTGTAGCATTGGCAAACGGCTACTAAAAACACGCCCAAAAGCACTCTCGACACCGTCAACGTCTTCGTGAATGATGGTGGCGCGGGTAGCGAGAAAATACTCCTAAGTAGTGTACAAAACCACCGGTCAGTGGTTAGAAAGAGACAGAGAGAGACTGCGAAACCCTAGTTTCTCCCTCTGCACAACTCCTCTCGTTTAAACTGGAATTGTAAAAGATTCCACAATCAAATTCAACATGGTCGGTAATCATCTACGCATTTCAGCTACCAATCATTATCTTTCTGGTTTACTTGTATTTCGTGTTCTTTAATTCGTCAAACCCAAATTCTTGGTCCGGCTCTTTGTTCTGGATTCTTGATTTGTCCTACGTTTTCGTTTTGTATTTCTTCACCCAATTTAAGTTCGTAGATTATCGAGTTATTTTCATTCTTGGCCTTAATTCATGTTTGGTTTCATCATTTCAATTATAAACCAGTCTTTTCTCGTACTAATTTGATCTTATTCTGGGCTTCAGTTGATACCTCTGAGTTTGGTCATAGTAATTTACTTCATTAAAACCTTTTGATCTTTCATTTCCCTTTAATCCTAATTTTTTCTATTTACTGTGGGGTTTATTTAAATAATAGAACAAGCTGGGTCGAGGGCACCGTGACAAAGTTCAGCAGTTCGTGACAATCACTGGATCCAGGTAAAAGCGTACAGTGTAATAGGAATTTAGTCCCGATGTTTCTATCTGATTATCTTAAGAATCATAAGCTTAGTTGCATTTTCTACTTTTTGACTTCCAGAGTAAGAGCTTTAGATACTTTATTGTATGTCGTATGTCCTTAAGAGGAAAGCCGATGGGTGTTTTTTTTTTTTTAATGTATAATGTATGCAAACAAATGGAAGATGGAAAATGCCCCTAAGAACCATCATATGGCACAGATTATATTTGTGCCCTGTAGTTATTTCGAAGGCACTTGGCCTCTTTATTTACACGAAGATCAGTGATTGTTTTTGTGACACTAACCTCATACAAGTACAAGAATCTGAGATATCCTTGTTTCCCATATCTTATTTTGTGTTTTAATCCCATTTGTCATCACCATTTGACCTTTTGAGCTGCTTAACTTTTTTTCTTGGTATGCTTAACCATTGGTAGTGTATGATGACAACCGATTTTCAGAAGAACTGCTAGTTGCTAACTGTTCTGTGCAAGAATTTAGTTAATGGAGATTTGTGGGGCAATTGTCCATTTTGGGGCTATTTTTCCGGGTTTCGGAAAATCAACCATATAAAAAGGGTAGATTGTTGATATGGTATTCTGGGTCTATGGGATTATTCACATCTTTTGTAGATTTGAAGTTCCATACAAATCTGGAGCGCCCAGTAGTTATCGGTGAGCACTGCCTTCATGACATAAAAGCCTTCACATAAGTTATTGGAAGAGTATTAGTGCTTGAGTTTTACAGTAGGCCAACGTATTCAAGGTATTATGGAAGTGGTGGTTTCCTGAGTTTTAAGTGGCCATAAGTTAATTGACATCGATCATTTAGGTCTTCTGATGTCTTTCCAATGATATCATCCACAATTACCTAATCATCTACATTACTTCTTGGAGATCTAGATGTATTTTCGTGCATGTACCCTTGTACTTGCATGATATGGACAAATTGTTTTTGCTTCTAGTCCTGGAGATCTAAATTTATTTTCATGCATGTCTTGTGTATCAAGTCAGAAGTGTTTTAAAAAGCGTGTGCCTCGCGCGCCATGGCGCTGAGGCGAGGCGCAAGGTTTGCGCTTCGAGGGGTTGGGCTAGGTGCAGATCACTTAGGCGCAAGGCGCTGAGGTGAGCCCCTTTTTTATTTTCCAGAAGATTTAGGCTCATTTATTATGACTTGATAAACAATTATACATGGCTCATTTAATTGACCATCTGTCCATAATGTTCTTGTTTGAGAGTAATTTTGTTGGATTATCCATCGGTCTGTGGATTTCCCAATTTGATTTGTTTAAATTTATGTTGTTGCAAATGCAGTGAAAAAGCTGCCCTTCAGGCTTTGAAAGCCAGCAATTGGCATCTTGAAGGAGCTTTTGATGTCTTCTACAGTCAAACACAGGTTAAACCTTATGCTGATACTAGACGCGTGGAAGAACTTTACAACAGATACAAAGGTAAGCGGGGCAATTCCATTGTAATCTTCTGCACGCTTGCTTGTAGTAAACCGTTCATGTTTTCTATCTACACTAACACGACTATCTTGGGTTTCAAACTAGTTCCTCGATTCTCCTTTATTCTCTGGTAATGATTCTGAACATAGAATGGCTAATTGTGTGAACTCTTCACTCGGTTTTTCTTGTTCCCTGTCTAACTTTTGGTGTATGCGGAGTTCTTTGAGTCTTTTAGATGATGGTAGTTTTGTAATAAGTGGAGCCAATATCTGCTTTGAGGCAGCCGTGGCTTGTGTGCCCTGTTGTTTTTATAGACATCACTTGAGGAGGATAAGTTTGTTGATTGGAGGGTTACATTCCGTGTTGGCTTAACTTACAGTCCTCATTTACATGGTTTCTGTCGTTAGCTTGTATCATCAGTTCATCACCTTTTTCTCTTTTGAATCTCATTGTGAGCAATTCAATTTGTTGTTCATGTCTCAGGATGCCTGTTTTTAGAGCACCTCAGTGCATTTGCATGCGTGTTAGACTGTTAGGGCAATAAGATGAGGCTTGCTTTCTTGTGGATTGACGAGCATATAACTCGTTAGCTATGGCTGATTGTCAATTATCATGTAGCACCTTTTGCTTGGAATTGTGACCTTCACCCATAAATAAGTGAAATGCCTTTGTAATTAAGTAGGCCTTTTGAGGAGTTGGTTGCCATTTCGTGTAGGTGAACATTCTCTTCATTTGTCTTGTGAGTAGCTATGGACCTACGCAAATTAAATGCAATTCTGAAGTTTTAATTTGCAATGGCTAAAGCACCTTTAAGATGTTATAAGCCTTAACTTTTGGCATACAGGTGCTTCTTAGTGAGTTATAACTTGATAAGAACACTATTGTTTTGCAGATCCGTACGTTGATATGATTTTGGTTGATGGTATCACACTCCTTTGCAATGATCTTCAGGTAGTTCTACACTTCTTTTCTTTTTTTTTTCCGCTGGGTAACGCGGATTAGTTCTATATGCTGCCAATTTAACTACCATCATAGTAATTGATTGATTGAACTACTAAAAATTATTGTCATTGGGAGGTTGATCCCCAATTAATTGATGTGTGAGTCTTTTTTTTCTTGGCAGGTTGATCCCCAAGATATTGTTATGGTACGTTTATATACTCTGAACTTGCTAGAAGCAGTGTTTGTAGAAAGAATACAAAAGGAACATGACCTGAAAATTTTGTTTATGAGAAGTATATATGTTTGAATATGTTGTATTGATCTACTTATCAAAAAGAAAAGAAAAGAAAAGAAAAGAAAAGAATATGTTGTATTGATCTGCGACATATTGTTAAGTTTTAGGAATTTGCAGAAGATTGTTTTAGAGCGACAAATTAACAAGTTTCCTTCTCTTTCACTTTACTAGATCTTAACTTCTATAACTTCTGTTTGAGTGCCACATTCTCTAGTCAATGAATGTGATCAAACAGGTTATGACTGTATTATGCTGGCGAGAAAATAATTTTCAAAAGCTCTCAAGCACTTTGTCCACAAAATTGTTTTCTTTTTTATGAAATTGGACTTATGTTTACATCATATTCCAGGATTCTGTTAATTTCTCTTCATTGAGATATTAGTTATGTAGTAAATGCACTAGAAACACAGTTTTGTAGCTGACTTGGACCTTTTGCCTTACTGTAGTTAGTTCTTTCTTGGCACATGAAGGCTGCCACCATGTGTGAATTTTCAAAGGAGGAGTTTATTGGCGGTTTACAAGCTCTGGGGTAGCTTTTTGTTTTGTTCCCTGTTTGCTTTTTTAAATTCCAGTAGTAACCTATTGGGAGCATTATGATGTCATCTTGACGGAATTGACGTTGTTACAACCAGGATAGATTCGCTGGAGAAACTCCGTGACAGGATACAACTTATGCGTTCTGAGCTGAAAGATGAGCGTATGTATATCTGATTTTGGTTTCGCTTTATTAATAGCTACACTCAAGTAGGCACAAATTTTGCATCATGATGCTTCTTGTTTTAATACATCATGTTGCTTATGACAAAGTTTCTATCCTGATGAGAAACTTGAACCCTTGACGAGGATTCGAGGAGCTTGATTTTATCTACTTCAGCATAACGAATACAATTTCCAGTGTTTTGTAAGATACTGATCTTGGTCTATGTTTGTCCAGAAAAGTTCCGTGAGATCTATGGCTTTGCTTTTGGTTGGGCAAAAGAGAAGGTATGAGTACTAAGCATAAAAACATGGATTTGTGTTGTACCATTTGGTTCTCTCGAGTCAGCTATCCTTTTGTTGGTTTGTATGTCCCAATTTCTCACAAAGTCGATGTCACTATAATATTTGATGTGGCTGTGTATCATTTAGAATGAAGAATTCACTGAGGTTCCATGTATATATGCCCTTTGGTTGACGTCTCCATTTCTGTTCCTCATATTGTCTCGGTGGATAGCTGATGACTGGAAATGAATCTAACTTGAATGTACATACTCATGTGTTCTAGTACTATTAAAAGACTTAAGCTGTCAGTTCTCAGACATGACTTACTGTACCTAACCTAGAGCAAGGTCTAGATAGGCTTAAATGTACAAGACGCAGATTTATATAGCATAGAATCCAGACTAAAATGATGTTAACTTTGTGGATCCTACTGGGTAGCTTCATAGTTGATCAGGTTATGGGTTTTAGCTTTTTAGTCCTTGGGGCGAAAGGCATTTAATTTTGTTTGTAAGGAAGCAGATGGCCCCCCGACAGTATTTCAGTCCAGTCATTGTCTTGTTGTCTAGCCTATTACAAGTGGTTTCAGTTTTGTTCTTAGAAAGGTCCAGTTTGTAAGTGTCCACTAACACCTGCTTCAGAGTTTGTCAATTTAAACTCCTTGCAGAAAAAAATTGCTCAATCTGTCGTATTGTCCTCCAGTTCCGAAGGATGTTAAATAGTTGATTTGTTTGGTGCAAATAATTTTGAAAAACTCTGCGCGGAATTGTTTCAATTTTGACTCCGATTAGAGGCGCGGCGATTATGAATGGACTAGCAAATGGAACCAAAAGGATTTTTTCAATCTAGAAGCTATGTTACATGTACTATGGTGTGGAATCGGGTATGGCATGTTTTTAATTTTTTGTAAATTTAGCTTTATCAGATCATACAGTGGACTTTTGACCTCAAGCATCAGCGCATGGATTGGTGGCCATGCGTCCCCACAACCTCGACAGATTAGATCTTCATGGCCACAACCACAAATAATTATTACTGTTTCCAAATGAAAACCATAAGCTTCTTTGGTACCTTCCCTGAATAGAGACGGGAAGTTGGTAATTTGTATTGCGATGGCAAGTAGACAATTTATGTTTTAAACTTTGAGAAATGCTCAGTATTTCCAGACAAGATGCAGATGTTGATTTTCTTTCTTATCTCAGGGTCAGAAGTCTTTGGCATTGGATACTGCAATAGGGATGTGGCAGTTGCTTTTTGAAGCAAAGCATTGGCCATTGGTTGATCACTGGTGCCAGTTCTTGCAGGTACCCAATGGACCATGCCTTGCCAATTTTCTAATTCTGCATGGGACCCAGCGAAAGAGTGTAACTTGCAATGTATAAATTGATTCTTATGTTCCCAACTATTGCCTATTGTGTTAATCATGTCTGTTGTGTAGGCAGTTGGAGTGGGAAAAGGTTTCAGTTCTCCTATCAAAGTTCCCCGCATCTAGTTTCTATTCCTAGATAATGCATCAAAGTACATGCCCCTGGCTTGCATGCAACAGCGTAAAATGTCCAGCATAAGCTTATAATGCCTCCTCTCTTTTTTCCCTTTCCAAAATGAATATTTGAAATTGCAAATTATAAACCTTGGTGGAGTTAAAATATCTTTTGGAATGCACGAGGCTTTAGATGTCAGTCAATTTTCACATGGTTACTTGTTCGTTTCTTGGATGCTTGTGATTGTGTCCCGATTTGATTATTTGTTTTATCATGTTTCTGAATGTGTGCATGTTGAAGTGCTGCGGTTTGGTTAAATTACTGCTTGAGCTTCCTATCATCGGCCTTCATTTATCTTGTTTCATATTTCATTCTAACATATATGTCGAATTTTCTGGAACTCAATTCAGGCCCGGCATAATAAAGCAATCTCTAGGGACACCTGGTCTCAGCTACTGGAATTTGCTAGGGTGAGATATGAAACAAAACTCATCCCTAAAGTGATCTACAGTTGCAAATGCATTTCACAGTTTGGTTGCTTCTCTAGTATCTTTTATCTTCTCACATCTTCCTCCAGATTGATTAACTAATTCCCCTCCCTGGGCCACCAAGCTGCCACACTCCTACATAAGTAGCCTTCTGCATCTAATGGGTGTGCCTGCATCACTTATCTCATTTTTTCATGACCCAAATCTAAAGGTTTAGAAACTCACTTTAATAATTTTCTTTTGGACCAAATAACTTTATTATTTCCCTGCAGCAGGATGGGGCATGTTTGTGATTTGGATTCCCTAACAATTTCCTTTGTGGTCAAAATTGAATATGGATGATTTCAAAGAAATGCGATGTAGTTTTGTGAATTTCTTATTACAGTTTAACATTTTGAAAGTGTTTCTAAAAGGAATCAAACTAAAAGCATCACCATGATATTCTCTCCAAGTAGATTATGCTATCAAAATGACCTCTCTGGTGTCCAATGTTCTTTTTCAGATGGTGGACCCAATGCTATCAAACTATGATGCAGAAGGTGCTTGGCCTTATCTTATTGATGAATTTGTTGAATACTTGAATGAGAATGACATCATCAAGAAAGGTCATTTGAACGATTGGAGCTAGACGTGCTGAGGATTGCTGGAGAAGTTGTATGCTATGTAGTGTATTCCAGTTGTTCTATCTTGTCATTGTATCATTTTTACATGTGAGATATGGAATAGGAAAGAGAGACCCACCTTTGTATTTGGATTTTACTTCTCCTCCTACTGGCTGTTGGTATTCTTACTCTTTCATCCGCTTCAGCATTCTTACTAAAAGTTTACTTTTGTCAAAAGTGTTTCTACTTTCTTGTGCTCAATTGGTATATCAACCAATAGGGAAATACTTGAGAATAGAGAATTTTCTGAGAGAGTTAAATGGAGGACGGTATATATGAAGATGATAATTCAACTAGTTATAGGCGTTTGAGGCTTTGAAGAAAGCCTGAAAAAAAATGGCGTTGAGCATCCTGATGAGGAAATAAAGCCTGAAAAAAAATGGCGTTGAGCATCCTGATGAGGAAATTAGTGGATGTTGACAAAGAAGATCCAGAACACGTCGTTATATTTGTAGCAAAAATGGAGAAGGTGATGGATGGCTTTTCTTTCGACCTTATTGAGCTAAATTCCTGGCCAAACTAAATTTTGTTTCACAGGTAACAGGAGGGGCTCCTTACTGTGGAAGTTCTCTACCTCAGAGATGTAAAGTGTTCTTTCCTGTCGGATTTTAGTTTTGTTGTTTTTGGAAAATCAAATATTCAAAAGAGGGTGCCGCTATGACTATTTCTGTTGCTTGGCAATTATACCGTTCTTCTCTAAAGCAGACCTCTCTCTCTCTCTCTCTCTCTCTCTCTCTCTCTCTCTCTCTCTCTCTCTCCGGATAGATCTTAGTCTAACCATGTAATCATCTCCTTCTCTGTGGTCTTTGCTTCCCCCATCCTGTTTGCTTCATCAGAGTCCCCCACCATTACCTCGCTAGCCGGCTTCAAGTTAATTTTGCTTCTGGATCCCCAAATCGTGGTGAAATGGTCAAAAGTGGCCTGCACTCTAGATGACCAATTCACCCAAATACATCAGGTATAATTCGATGTCTCTTGCATACATGTTACCATCTCTTGAAATGAAATGGTAACATGAGTACCCTTGATTCGTCTGCATGTCATCCGAGTACTTTGAGAAATTCAATGAATTTAGGATGGGTAAGGTATGGGGTTTAAGGGACGGGTTGGTGTTGGGGAGGGGTCAAGCCGGTGCCAACGTGGAGGGTTTCTCTAGTTGCATTCGGGGTGCTTTATTTTGATAGTGTTGCGGGAAAGATTTTCTAGATCCAACAGCTACCATAATTGAGAACAATATTTTGAGATCCAATACTTATCAACTGCCTTTGGTAACCATGATTTAACTGGTCATTCAAGTTTTTATATCATCTCACGTTTCCTGAAGAACAAAATCGGCAATTTGTTACTAAAAACCTGTATTTTTATGTTAATATTGCAAACAGTGGCATCTTTAGAAGCCGAAAAGTGTAGCGATGGAAAACAAGATGATCATGCCAATTCGTGCCAACAAGGAGGGAGACCTGCCATATGAGCTTTCCGGTCCAAAATCTTAGGTATGCAATACTAGTTCATGACACAGTGACGAAAAACGAGATGATCATGCCAGTTCACGATAACATGGAGGAGACCTGCCATATGAGCTTTCCGATGCAGATTCTTAGGTCTGCACAATACTAGGTTATGACAAAAGATGTAGTGACTGGTTCGAAAGTGTCACTGAAATGAGGTCATTACAATCTTAGTAGCCTTATTTTTTGTTCCCTTCAGGAACTTGTGAGCTCACAAAATGACAAACACACTATTCTAACCACCAAACTCATGAATGCTACAAAAAGAACTGTAAACGCAATGGCAGCCATCTCCCTGTATGCTTAGTTGTTAGCAGCCACCAATGCCATGTGTTCTATCAGGTCCAACACTCGGTTGCTGAAATGAAGGCCAAAAAAATTTGTTCATGATCAACATCAGAGCACTTTTGAGTGCATGTGCAGGAGAGAGAGAGAGAGAGAGAGAGAGAGAGAGAGAGAGAGAGAGAGAGAGTACCTATAACCCCACTCATTGTCGTACCAGGAAACAAGCTTCATGAATGAGGCACTCAAACCTATCCCAGCTTTTGCGTCGAATATACTTGACCTGAGGAAGAAAATCCCCATGGAAGGTAAGTTAACAGAGGGGGAAACAATGGGGGGATGAGGACCATTAACCCAAATCTGGGCACTTTAGTGGCATTCATGAGTAAAGAATCTGAAGGACAACAACAATGTGGAACTCATTTCCATAAAAGATAGTGATATATAACCAAAGGTGAGTCACCACTGTTATTAACCAGGTGATAACAGCCAATGAGGAGTTCCATTTCCTCCTTGCTTCAAAGCTAATCAACAGACGTTTCTTGAAGATATTGCATGCGAGACATATGTTAAATGCTTCCAACAGAAAATCTTGAGCTCGAAAATGAGAGTGAGAAAGAATAAATTTGACCTTGAGTCGCCAAGAAAATCATTGGAGACGACATCTTCATCGGTGTATCCAAGAATGCCTAACAGTGGCCCCTCTGAGGCATTCCTAAAATTAAAATTTCAAGGATCAATTACTCTTCCTCTGGAAAGAGAAAAAGGATATACATGCAAGGTGGGCAAGAAAGCAAGGTGGTTAAAACTTACTTGATGGCTGCTTTGACATCTTCATAAGAAGCACTCTTCTCAAGTCGACAAGTCAAGTCCACAACAGAAACATTAGGAGTTGGGACACGGAAGGCCATTCCCGTGAGCTTGCCATTAAGCTCCGGAAGGACTTTTCCAACAGCCTACAACACCCAAAAAGCGAAATTATTTTACTTAACAAGGTCACTCTTCATTGTCTTCAACATGACAATGCTCCTCTTCATACCTTTGCGGCACCTGTTGAACTGGGGATGATATTTTGTGCAGCCCCGCGGCCACCTCGCCAATCCTTCATCGAAGGGCCATCTACCGTCTTTTGTGTAGCTGCACACCAAAACAACAATGTGATGAGATGCCTCTATCTCTGTGTGTGTGTGTGTGTGAGAGAGAGAGAGAGAGAGAGAGAGAGAGAGAGAGAGAGAGAGAGAGAGAGAGAGAGAGAGAGAGACCTGTGGTTGCATGCACTGTTGTCATTAAACCCTCTAAAATGCCAAACTCCTCATGGACAACCTGTAAGACGACTAACATGAGAATAACATAGAGGCGATGGTTTACATAAGCAACTTCCTTCACATTAGGAGAAAGAAGGATATGTGCAGTTTTTTAAGAACAAAAAAGTTGGAATATGAATGTAGAAAATATGATCAAGAAGAACCTATGTTAGATTATTGAATTAGTTCGTTGTACGGAGTTTCATTATTTATCCTTAGTATGTAAATAGTTAATTAGTTAGGACCTCATTGTAATTGTTGTATCTTGCGTTGTATATATACCCAGTTTAATGAAAGTTACCCTAATTTTGGGTTTTCCACAAATCGGTACTGCCATCTCTCAACTTTACAACCTATAACAATTCCCCCAATTTAGTCTATAGTCCACGGAATAAAAAAACTAGAGTTCAACATTCCAATTTCCAAATGCAAGTAAACCTTGACAAGAGGAGCGAGGCAATTAGTAGTACAGCTTGCATTAGAAACAACATCCATGTCTGGCTTGTATGCACTCTCATTTACTCCAATCACAAACATCGGTGCATCAGCTGAGGGTGCGGATATCACGACCTTCTTGGCACCACCCTGCACATCATACACACACCTCAAAAGATGTGTATGGGTACACATATGTTGATGTGTGTGCAACGGGAGAAGATTGGGGAAGGGGGGGAGGACACTAGAATGCCTTACAACTGAAAAATCAAGAAGTTGCTAAGACTAACCTTCTTGTGTGCTGAAGCTTTATCAATTGTTGTGAAAACCCCAGAAGATTCAACTACATACTCAGCCCCATAGTCACCCCACGGGATATCTGCAGGGTCTCTGAACAGAGAGAGCTCTGGATGTAAATATTACTCATAAAACATAAGATTTTGATTTTAGGTTATCATTTGACCGGCAGTGATGGCAAAGATTATATCATAGAGGCCATTGCATTATAAAGAAAATACTAGAACCACAGAAAGGAATTCAGGGCTATACCTTATGCTTGAAACTTTAATCTGCTTCCCATTGATAACCAAAGTGGACTCATCCAGGACCTTGATGGTTCCCTTGAAGACTCCATGTGTAGAATCATACTTTAACATGTAAGCCTGATAGGAAAAAAGAACAGATGTTACTACGATAAAAGCAGAAATAGAGTAATGCACAAACAAGAGATGCTATTGACCAGTCCCGAAAGAGAGGAAAAGAAGAATTACAATGCACTGCAACAAAATAAGCAGATATATCACTGAAAAAATAAGATAAAGTTGGCATGAATATAATTTTCTGAATCAACATTCTAGTCTTTTTGTAGATATCACAGAAAAATAATATGTTGAGATTAGATTAAAAAAAAAAATCTTGAAATAGGAAACAACCATAGGTTGCATACTTGTCCCACCAAATACTCAAGTCAACTGCCAAGTCAATCACAATGCGAAATAGGCACAAATATCACACCACAAATGTATCGCAAAACCTACTTCTGGGGAGCGCAAGTGTGCTTTGCGATTGAAAAGTCCAAAATAAGTGCAAGAGATTTAGAGGCCGTTCCAGATTAGGTTCTCTTTAGAAAAGTACTTTTTTTTGGTAATGAACAGTACAAAAAGGAACATCCGTTCCACTTCACCCTGCAAAGTTCTTTTTTAAAAAGGTAATTGTTGTAATGACCATATTGTCCTTCCATTTCACCCTAGGTTGGGTTGCCGACAAAATGGGGGAGGGCAGTATTGTCATTTCACGCAGGAGGCTGTGGGAACAGAGCCCAAAACGTCGTCGTTTTGGTCGAACATTCTTAAAAAATAGGAAGTTTCACAAATCTGGAACAAGCCTTGTTTTTGGACAAAAAAAAAAGTACTTTTTCCAAAACTGGAACGGGCCCTTATTCTATCTGGAGTGAACAGTTTTTAAAATGTGGAAGTGAACAAGCTGCTCAATTCCTGTGGGGTACTTAACGCGATTCAACATCTTTCAAAACAAATTAGCAAAGGTTAAGAAGACATACCATATGACACGATGGTATAAAACTAGAAATTTCTGGCAGGTTTGTGCAAAAATACTCAAAATCAATTCTCTGAACAGAGAACTTGCCGGATTTTGGCAGTTTAGGAGCCTGAAACAGTAACTGTGATGCTATGATAAAAAAGAAGTTAGCGTGATGCTTTGGAGGATTCAATTTTCAGTTGTTTGCACATACGCCCATAATGACTAAGGATAAGGTCAGAAAAACAACTTTATTTCAATGGAAAAGAAACAGAAAGCACAGAATATCTGAGCTGTGCTACCATTATATCGTTCAAGCTTAGACTCCACAAGGTTACCTAAAACCTTGAGAGACAAGTAAACCTTCTACACAAACACCACATTGTTGGTCTATATGACCTGAGCTATTCTCAACTTTCTGCTCATCCTTAGTTTGAACCCATTTTAACTGAGTTCCATTTTGTTAGAATTTTCAATATTTATATACTGAAACAAGTGCAACTCTTCCTACAACCTAGCACGACCAAGACATGAAAAGCATGCAGAATTCATGCTTGAACTTGGCTCATCAAATGAGGTAAAAATTAGATCTTAGCTACCCGAGATTGCCTCGTTCAAGATCTCCTCAGTTCTGCTTACACCCAAAGGAGATTATGGTACTTTCCGGTTATAAACCTCATAAGCTACACATAAAATTTCAGGAAATCTAGGAGAAACCTTATCAAAAAGGGAATCTAGGAGAAACCCAAACAAAATAGCAGCAAAGCAGTGTTCTTACCATGTACTTAGCATCAACAAAAGGATCATTGACAGCAATAACATCAATGTCATCTCTAGAGCTTGCTATCCGTAAAACCAACCTGCCAATCCGACCAAAACCTGCAAGAACGAGTGAGATACCACAATAGTCTCTACCCAACCAAATCATTCATGAAAGAGGAGGGGATGACATGAATTTAATGATTTTTTTTGTTTGAGATAGTGGGTCTGCAATGAGAGTGAAACAATGCTAGATGGGGTTATCAATCTCAGAAGTTCAAATTTGACGGCTAAAGGGAACGGTGAGGCTGCTTGGGATCATACACCAGCAATTGCTTACAAAGTCTGATATCATTAACAAACTCTTATAGATGAGGAATGACCACACAGTTAGGATGAAGTAGAACTATTCCTCCTTCCTCTTTGATACAGGGTCAATATCCACAACAATAAGCAGCAAAACAAACTATGTGGGCCCTTGTCAGTTGTCACTATAACAAAAGGAACAAAGTGACTGTGTTGGATAACAGATATGAAACCTACACAGGTTGTGATTTTGAATGCGCATAACATCATAAAAATCTGATACTCAGATAGCTCGTTTCAAGCCTTTGACCTTGTAGGTAAGGACAAGTCAAGTCTTTGTTTGCCTAGAAAATCTGTCTGTGCGATAATGTGTGTTTTTTGGACTAAGTATAAAAATTATGTAATTTTGATCAAGTGCTACTTAGGTAATTGCAAAAAAGTCTGGGGGTAATGCAACCAACTTATTCAAGACTGAAGAAAGTAATCATTGAACACGGTGCTTCTTTGATAGAGAAACAGCATGTGAAATTCAAAAGTTCTAAAGACCATTATATCAAGCTTTGAAGCTGGTTGTCTAAAGGGGACCAACCAACGCTGAACTGAAGGAACAACTATAATTCCCAAGCTAAGAGGAATTAGGAAATGCAGATCCAAGAACAACTGCAGCACAACGGAAATCATCAATAAACTTACCATTGATCCCAACCTTCGCCTTTCCACTGCTTTGCAATTCTAAACAAACAAAAAGAAAGTAAAATGTGTCAACAAATACAACTTTCTCATGTCACAAACCGAAACTGTCAGTTCTCTGAATATGAAACTCTGGTTCTTACTCGGAACTGTTGGAGGAATTTCGGTAGCAGTTGCTTTGATCGACTGCAAAGTCCTAGCATCACATTTCCTGTGCGAATTGGGAAAAAATATTCAGCACTGATAACAACAAGCATACACTATAATCACTCGCAGATAGAGAGAGGAAACAATGGTCACTCAACTGTGAGAAAGATGACTTGCCAGGAACAACAGAACCAAAACACTTGGAATAATTCTGATAGCGATTGAAGCTAACAGAGAACAGCTGAAACAATGATAGCGTTAATAAGAGCTGTTCCAAGTCGTGCGTCACATATGAATGGTAGTCAAAATAAAAGCTACAAGGACGTAGAAACTGCATTAGAACCGAAACCACTCATAAATATACTACTGTTTTCAAGAGGAAGAAGCAAATCTACAACGGAGAAACTAAGTCAAACGCTTCAGAGATTCTTGCTACCAAACTGGACTTGATCATCTCAATTTCCCAGAAAAAGGGAGGAACATAAAACATAAAACATTTGATTCCAATTCCAACAAGTGAGACGATTCAGCTCGACTGAACCATTTTTCCAGGATTTTCACGATTCATTTGTTCTCTTAGAACCAAACGGAAGAAGACCAAGTCAACTTCCGAATCAAATTCATCTCGCGTAATTAAAAAGCCAAAATCCCATCGTATCTTAAGGATAAGAAATCAGAAACAGCAAAATAAAATGAAGAGTAGAATGCTAAAGTCGGAAATATATAAGCCATTCTTAACTACATTTATTTGAGCGATCAGTGATGCGAAATAACAAACCTTGGATTGACCGGCGTGACGGAATAGAGAGGCCGGAGGTGAGACATCGATGGCTGGAGTTGAAGATCTGATCAGAGAAGAGGAGGCCATATTCCCGAAACTGAAACGAGCTCTAAAACCCTAGAGAGAGTAAAAGGTTTTTTTGACTTTAGAGAGATGAAAACATACGCCAACTCCTGATGATTTTAAAATGCGTAAAATGAGCGGAGATTCTTAGGAAAGAACCTCATTCTCTCCCTCTCTCTCCCTCTTGAACTATCACCTATGACACCTAACCAACTTACCAAAAAAAAACAATCACCTAACCTCCATCGTCTGTGTTTTCAGGTAGGTGTAGGTGTAGTTGTCGTCTTGTGCAAATCTGGGTTTCAGAAAATGGCCTCCAAAGACACGTGCTCATTGCTCTTTCTTGACTTGGGTCCCAAATGCACTTGGGCTACTGCCACGTGATACTCCGAATTATTTTAGAATCACATATTTCTTTGAGGTCTGTCACTAAATATATGAACCCTATAGAAATGTGTGTTTGTAAAGTAGTCCAGAGTACTGTACCATATGACGGTACTCCTGGAGTATTGAATAATTACTTCTTAATAGGAAGGGCAATGGGGCCGAACTGAAAATTATTACCCAACCCCGCCCCGCCCTGACCCTGATCGGATATTTTTTGAGTACCCCCGTTCCCGCCCCGATCGGTGAACTTACCCGCCTCGCTCCGTAAAAAATTTTAAAAAATTGTTAATCTAAAAGTAAAATAAAGTATAAATAAAGTGTTAGTTTAGTATAATGGTGAAAATATAAAGGTAAGAATATAAGAGTTTTTAGTATAATGAAAATAATATTAGAGTAAAAATATAAAATTTGAAGTATTAATGATAATTAGATTAGGATAAAAGTATAATTTCATAAATAATTACATTTCGGGGCGGGTATATCGAGACGAGTTTAGGGGCGGGATACTATCACTCAGAACCTTACCCGTACCTGGCCGGATTTTAGTATTTTGACCCCGATCTGATACCTAAAAAGGTGGTGGAAAACTCACCCCGTTCGAAGTGGGGCAGGGCGGGTCCAATTGCAATCTCTACTCCTTAGCCGCTATTTTAAGCCCCATGCTCCATCTCTCCATACCCCTCTATACTCCAGATGACTCACACTTGTGAGCCGATATTGAGAATCAAAACTATATACTATTTATCCGGTATAACTCGCAGTTAGTTACATTTAAGAAAAAAATAAGACTCATTGAATCTTTATTATAAAATAGAAGGGTATGAAGATAAATTATTGGAACGGCTTAGATTCATTTGATCCAAAGACTATAATGCATTCTCCCACTTTCCGGTTAAGTGCCCATGATTTTCACCTAAATCACACAACTGCCATCCCCTTTTAACCGGGATGCGTAGTGCCGTAGCAACGGGCTATTACTAGTATTTATAAACGTGTAAACGAATCACATTGTTTTCAAACATTGGAAAATTTAAATTTATAGTCACATAGAAAATAGAAAACAAAATACGATTTGTTTACATGCTTATAAATATTCAATGAATCTGATTTTTTACACGTATATAGATAATAGCAGATTTTACAAGATAAACAGTTCGGATCCTCGATATTGGCTCTAGAGTGGAAACCACAAGGGGTATGAAGAACCCAACTACACACAGACTGTACACGAATAGATTGTGCACACATTTTTCTGTGGGGTCCACCACGGGTCCCACACAAATAATTCGAGCCGTTCATTAAATGTAAAATATTTTTTCTAGGGTTTATACGAAAAATCATCTCAATCCTATACCTATAGATGCTTGATCTAATCATTTAACTTCTCATTCAAATTTTTAAGGATAATGAAAAGTTAGATGATTGGATTGAGCATCTATAGGGATCGGGTTAAGCTGATTTTTTGAGAAAACCTTTAAGAAAATATTTTGCATTTAATGAACAGTTCGAATCGTTTGTGTGGGACCTATGGTGGGCACCGCAGAAAATCTGTGCATAATCTGTGTGTGTATAGTCTATGTGGACACACTTGGAGTTTGGAGAGGAATTAATCCGAATCAATTGGTAAAATTACACTATACCCAGTTTGGAAACTTTTCAGCGATTTTTTTTTTTTTTGTGTTCTCTCAAATTTTCCTAGATTTTGCATAGTTTTACTGTCACATAATTCTTCTCGATAAGTGAATTAGAAAAGTACAAAATTTATATTAAAATTGAAAAAATTCTCGTGAGATCGAAAGATACTATTTTTTTTTTGGGGTCATTTCTAGTTAAGGCGTCCGGGCCCAAAAAAAAACAACTTTGGACTTTCTTTTCATACCTTTTTTCATTCCTATCTTGGAGCAGAACGATTATATCAAAATCTAATAAAATTTAAGAAAAAACAATTAAGGAGACGGTGTGAAAAAGACTGCAAAAAATTAGCCCAAAGAAGCCTACGTCAACTGACGGAGTAGAACAAACCACTAGGGGTGCTAGCCCAGTGGCTCATGACTCAAAACGCCTTCTTGAATTTGGTCCTCCTTCGAAGCCTAGCTGTTGTCCACTAGTTCTTGGTAGGGCAACAGTTGTTATAGTCCTTTGGTTTTTTTTGGGGTCTGCTACGAATCTGAAGTCATTAATCATTATGATAACGCCTGGAGAAGGTTGTTATGCTCGATCGTCCCCTCCTAAACCTTTTTACTTACTGAGCTGGGGAAAAAAAATTGACCATTAGAAAGAGTCCCATAAGTTTGCGATGAAGAAATCCCCCATCTCACCAAGGGATTTCGAAATCTTTTCCAGTTTTGTCCCATTCACTTCCCATTTTTCCAATGCTCCTCCACTTAAATTGTCCCAGAGCGCTGGTGGAAGTAGTATTTCCATTCAATTGGCGCCATGTTATGTTAGGCTAGTAGCATTGTCAGGTCAAGGTGGCAAAAAAGACCTTTAGCATGCGCGCCACATGGCGTTTTATTGTTTGAGATTACATTACATGCATCTCTCTCTCCCCCAACAGAACTAATTAAATTTGGCCAAAAAAAAGAATCCACAATTGATGATTCCGCACCGCACATCCATCGACCTGGAATTCATAGGCTCGCCGGAAAAATAGCTCACTTCCCGGCCCCCATTATTGCTTGTTCACTTTCCCCATCCCATTCTTGGAAATCTCTTCTTCTTCTTTTTTTCCCGTCTTCCCCTACAACCGCTGCAGGGGAAGAAGAAACAGGCTAGCTAAAAAAAAGCAAGCAGGCTTCCTTCTCCACTTCTCCGTTGTTGCACTTGCACCTCCTCTGGTGATTATCTCTTCCTAAACGTCTCTCTACATGTTTATTGTTTAGGTCAATGGCAAGTTGTTTTGATACTCCATAAAATCCCTTTAAATATTGTGGTAGAATTGAACTCTAATTATTGGTTTCCCTTTCGTTTATCTGATACGTTGGAAGCTTAAAATTCTACATCAACACATGATTGCTAGCTGTAATTGATTTTTTGTTGTACATAATCGGTTAGCTCATTTATGCTGTTTGTATCTTTGTGGTTTTGATGAATGCTCAGACATTCCTTTTATGTTTTGAATTGCATTTGACATGGACGACTGCATATGAAAGCTGAAAAATATAGGGCTACGGGATTATGGAAGAAATTGAGGAATAACGTGAAGATTACCTAAAAGACAAGGTAGAAAAACAGCTGGAGGCGCAGGCAAAAAAAATAAAATAAAAAAATCACCAGGAATGTGAGCACATGCCCGCCCCTTGTATCAAATTACTGTCGTATGAGGTGACATGTATACGGATGGTCCTTGACCATTGAATATCAACTTTCTGCTATATGGTCATATGGCTCCAATTTTTCAAAGGTTTTGGTGAATGGTGTGTTGTACTTGTAGGTTGTCTAGTGATTGTTGGCGATGATATCACCTGATCATAATGAAAAGATCTTTCTTTAATTTGCATTCCCAGGATAGGTTGCTCACCTAGTTGAATAATTGCATTCGTATCAAAGGCACTTAGAGGCTACAAGTTGAAAGTTCCCAATGTGGATCTCATCTTTAAGTGAGAAGCGCTTAACCTTGTTTGGTGTTTAGTTTTGAAATAAGTTTTTGAGATAGAAAATTTGTAAAGGTTTGAGTATTTTAAGTCTTTAGTCAATTTCTTTACATTTAGCAATTTTTTACTTTTTGAATAGAGGTATGTTATATACATCCAAAAGATGAAAAAACACGATTGACGAAGTAGTAAAAAATTGTGCACCGTTTTTTGACAGTTCGGTCGTGATTATCTAGTTGGACTGGAGGACTCCTTGTTAGATTCGTTATGTGTGCACATTTTATATGGTTGCTTATGAACTGGGAAAGAAGATATCATGCATATGCTCAAGTATCCAAACCATACCAAACCGTTTATGGAACTAGCACAACTGATTCATGTAACTAGAAGTTTCAGAAGCCTTGACGTTAACATTGTCCTTTTCGTCTTATATTTACCCTCTTGTGCCGTTAGATGCAATAAAAGCATCGAGCAAGTTTACTAGGATGGCTGTCAGCTTCAAATACTGGGATGACTGCGTCGACCCCCAGGACATGGAAGCACTTTGGGCCGATCCTGAAGTGAGAAGTGAATGGATTAATGCTGGAGAGACAAAAGGACAGAAAGTCCACCTCTCCCGGGATCCTGATGGTCAGCCTTATCTTACACAAACTGAGATGAAGGTAAGTGAAAATATGCTCACATTCTTCTTTTAAGTATCTGATTGAAGATACTAGATAGTGTGAAGGGCTCGGTACATAAATGTTTAACTTCTCTGTGGAAATCCCCAAGGAAATCTGAAACGGTTAAGAGGT
Source organism: Rhododendron vialii (assembly GCF_030253575.1). Taxonomy (NCBI): domain Eukaryota; kingdom Viridiplantae; phylum Streptophyta; class Magnoliopsida; order Ericales; family Ericaceae; genus Rhododendron; species Rhododendron vialii. The sequence continues at coordinate 43,666,045 of NC_080562.1, read as the reverse complement.
TTCGACTTTCGAAACATGAGATTTACCATTTCATTTTGAACAAAGTTTAATTATTCTTAGGCAATATATTTTTTCCATGACCAGAAGAATAAAGATAGACTATGGCACGCTCCTAATTCTGTAAAGTTCGACGGGTGCAAAAACTATTTCCTATCTTTGATATTTTTGTTTCACCGCCAATGCAATCGTCTGTTGAAAATTCTGGAAGTATTCTTCTCTAACTTCTTTAACTGAAGTGGAATTTTGTGCAAATCATCTTATTTGACTTCAATCTTCTTTATTTACCTTTCATTCGATGTTGTCTGTTCAGGCTGTAGCTGGGATAATCGTTCGCAGGCATTTTGTTTCACAGATAGATTCGGTATGTACTTACATTCTTGGATGATTACAACATCTTATAGGAGACTACGAGATGATCATTTTTACAAGTACAAAGTTAATTCACAAATCATGTGAGATTCCTAAATCAGGTGCCCGTGGTTTTGTTATTGTCCAATTCTTTTTTTAAAACAATATCTAGTTCAATCTCTGTTTTGGAAACAGTCACTCTAGTCTCAGAGCATGTTCTTCTATGTGAGTAGAGCTGTAGGGGCTAATAATTGCCAACATAGAGGGACAACCTGGCCAGTCAGAGGCATGTTCTGATCGAGCACTTAGGTTTTCGTAAAGCTTTGTTTGTCTGGAAAACAGATTATAGACAACTCAGTTATGTCTCATTGAGTTGTATAGGAGTTTGTCTACCATCAAAATTACTCATTGAGCCTTCAAATGATTGCTGCAATCTTGTATAATTGTCAAAGGTAATTCAGTGTAAAGTTGGAGCTCTATCCTCTCATAGCTAGAAATACAGTATTCATTTCTGAAGTTTTTCTTTCCCAGCTTTGTGTTATTTTTCTTAGCTGAATTTAATCCTTGTTAGCAAGTTAGGTGGATCATTTGATATCTTGACCACTTTTGGCCCTCAAGGCTACATACTCTGGACTCTGGAGCTTAAAGCCTGATATTGCCTTGTTTCTGTTCTCCTTTTTCCCTTTTGAAATGTGTCCATCTAGCACCCATGGCAATAGAATGGTGTTCAAGAGTCATAACAACATAATGGTAAGGACTCTTCATTGAAGTTGAGATGCGTTTAATTGGTAGGGCTGTTTAATGGGCATATCTTTGTGTAAGAAGCTGAAATTATGGGGTTTTCTTTGTCCACCCTTGTGATTGTTGTCATGAGAACTTTCTCTTGTCAAAAAGATTCAGAAAAAATTTCTTAGAGACATTATTCGATCGAAATGATTCGCTTGCTACTCCCTCTGTCCCAAATTGTTTGTCTGGTCCGCAAAACGAGGACTTAAAAATAATGCACTTCTTTCAAGAAAAAATTCAAACTTTTTTCATAAATTAAAAGAAGTCATCGATATCTAGTGAATTGTTGAAAAAAATTTGATTTTTTTTTTTTCCAAAAATTGTATTATTTTTATGTCCTCGTTTTGTAGACCAGACAAATATTATGGGATGGAGGGAGTATTACATAGAAACACCACGTGTGAGAGACCAGAATGTTTAGACAGCTATCTGTTGCATATTTCCTTTTTGCAATCAATAAGCTGGAAAGCTACATGTGAAGAAACAATAACATTTTTTAGGACCTGTGTTAATTCGGCATGCTTTCTATTCTCCAGGACATGATTTGCGCTATTGCAGAACTTGAAAGTGACAGACAACCTATTGCTACACGTTATAATAAAAAAACTAAAGAAACTACTATCGGGATCATGCAAATTTTAGCAAAGACAGCGGATTGGCTGGTCAGGTATTGTTATGGTTTCTGATTTTAGATCTGATTGTGTAACTAGCTGTTGGGCAGGTTTTTCTCCTTCTCAATGCTTACGGAATGAAGTTCAAGTTCAGAATTTTCTTGCAGTGAGACAGGTTACCGGGAATATGAAGTGGAAGGGAATTCAAAACTTTTGTACAGGCCCTTTGTAAATGTGTATCTTGGTGCTGCCTACCTTAGGTGGTTGTCAGATTATGACCAAAAGTAAGTCGACTGTCAAAGATAACATTTGTCCAATTTTCCTTTGTAGATTTTTATTCTTTTTATACGTCCTTTTATTGACTGGAAGCAGGATATTGGAATAGTGGTAGAACTGCCATTTTGTGTCCGTCTGTTTCCAAAGTTTAGATATCATAATTATGCCTGCAGAGAAAGAAGTGAAGAGTTCATAGTGAGGGCATATAAAGGTGGTACGAAGAAGGCAACTCATAAATCAACTTTGCTGTATTGGAGACGATATCTTTCAGTCAAGGAAAGCCTTCCTTCCAGGTAGCCAGTTAATTCCTTTATGCTAGAAACAAATTTAAAACATGCTACCATTTTTAGATGCCTTGTTTCTTGGATGATTCGCTTTTACTTGAAATATCCATGTTGACAGTCAAAGACAATCTTCTTCTTTTGTGGTACTAGGCATACCCAATCACTGAACACATACCAAACATGGTTCACACATAATAACCGGACGGAAAGTTATTAGGTAGTTCCAGGGTACCATGTGGCATGGCCTTTATGGCTGGGTGTGTGAGAGAAGGTTGGTTCATTTTTGTCTATTGTGTTTTACAAGTGGTCCATTTTGTTTATTTTTAGAAAACTATAAATGAGGTTTAGTGCATGAGTCCCCACGTGTGATTGCACTACCCCTCCAAGGAGTTGGTTTCAACTTTCATACATGGGTTTGCAATTGCATGGAGTTCAAAGAAGGATAAATTGAAAATAGAGAAAATGAGTTAACAAAAAAAGAAAGAGGGAGGAATGGATAGATTTGGGAGGGACATGCATGCCAGAGAGAAGGTTTGGGAAATTCATATGTATAATGAGTCACTCGGTTGAAAAAAGAAAGAAAGTTTTTGGGGAACACAATTTCTGGAGAGTGTTACTAGAGAGAGGAACGGAGGGTTCAAAGTTGAGAAAGGGAGATATCAGTGTGGGAATTTTTGGTCGGGTTGTGAAGAATAGAGACAGTTGGGAGAAATAAGCATAAGAAAAATCAGCCGATTACTATGGCTTGGATTTAGTTGATTTGGATTGAGAGTTTTGAGGGTTTACTTTCGATTTTTGAGAGGATTATAAGGGTCTAAATTTAAAGGCCATATTGGTTTGCGACTTTGCGTTATCTTAACATGAGTAAGTGTTTGTGATCAACTGGGGGAGCAGGGTGTTACAGCGGCACACACTATGTCAACTACCTAACAAAAGTGATTCATCATGTCGCACCCGCAAAATTTGTCGCTACAGCATTGGTTAGAATACCTTATGGAAAGTGCTGAATAACTACTCCCATTGGATGTTCTGTATACATGAAGATAAGAAACTGTATTGTCCATCTTAACATGAAATACTGAAGTTTAGTGTTTTTTTTATTATCGACTTTAGTGTTTGCAATACAGAAGCCGCATGCTGGATTTGTTTGCACATCCTTTTCTTCTATTTTCCTTGAAGGCAAAATAACTAACTTATGGTAAATTACGCTCGTGCATTCTTCGTTGTTGAAAGGGTAAATTCAACTAGATCGGATGAAAATAAATAAATTGTAGTTTCTCGTGGATGACAATTTGAACTGCAAATGATCAAATGCATGTAGGTAAATCATGTTGAAAGTTTCCATGTTATGCTTTCCCGCATTACGAGTCCCACTGGAGATAACAATTAACAAGAATCTATTGATGAGGACTTAAAACAAAAAATGCATGTAAGATTCAGATTTGATAACGAATTTATTGGTTGAAGATTTCCATTACTTATTCTTCTGCCATGTACGCAACTTTTGTGCAGAAAAGTTTTTGAAGTTGGTCCCATGCTGGACAATCCATCTGTTTCTTCTACTCCAGTTCAACAGACTAAGACTACAGGTGCATTCTTTGAAGCAATTTGTGGTAGTTTTGTTTGACTTATCCAACTTATAGATCCATTATGTTCCACTATCTTGCCTAGAGATTTCCAACTTGATTGTGATCATTGTTGAGAATAAAAATAATAAAGTTACCCCTCTCTAGCAGCTTAAGCTTTTAGATGAGTTGTGGTTAATAATTTAACATGGTATTAGAGTAGGCAATAGATCCTATCTTCGAACCTTACTGCCTACCTAATGATAAAAATAGTTGCACATGTTTAGCCCGCTTATGGAGGAGAGCCTTACTACAAGTGAGGAGGAGTGTTGAGAATATAACTAATAAAGTTTCATCTCTCTCTAACAGCTTAAGCTTTGACATGAGTTGGTTGGTAACAATCTAATAAAAATGGTTATGCTTGCAGTGGGTTAAAGTTTGCAGGTAATGAAATCATAATGACGTTCTCAACAAAAGTTGTTTCAATTGTATTATTCTGGCGGTGATAGTCTCAACAAGTGACTGTTCCTTATTGAATTGTTTACATGAAGAGTAGTTTATGAAAACAATTATAAAAAAAATAAAGCTTAATTGGAAGTGTATATTTGCATGTGTAATTTTTTATAACTTCCTGCTGATTATCTAACTGGATTGTAAATTCTTGAGGAAGATTTTTTTTTTGAACGGCAAAGAAAAAATTCAATAGGAAGATGTCTTATGGATGTCTCTTTCTTGAACTTTCGGTCATGTTGTCTGTCCATGCTGTTACAGATTTATGTTTCTTGGTGTTATGCTACGGTATTGCCACCTCTTTAATATGATAAACATGGCATTTTCCTCAATTATTGTCAAGCAACAAGTATCAGAATAGAGATTCTCAGTTTCCTAATAAATCAAAGGGCTCGACACTCTGCCCTATGGAAGTTGATTAGGAAGTTTGTTTGTTTGTTTAATTTTGCTTATTGGTTATGATTGGTTTAGCTAACTGTAGAAATTGGCTTTGAAATGGATATAAAGTTTCTACATGGGTATCAGAGCTGGGCCTGTTCCAGCCCACATTTTAAAAATTAACAATTCACACCCCACGATGACACACGTGACAGACCTCAAATGCGGCTGCACGTGAGGGGAGATGTTAAGGAAATGAATCCCACATTACATGGGAGTGGATTGGGTGATCACTTAGTAACATTTGAGACCTCTCCACTCATTGCCAATTGGTTTTGAGATGGAATTCTAAATGTTATTTAAGTGATCACCCAATCCACTCCCAAGTAATGTGGGATTCATTTCCTTAACACTAACCACCAATAAAAGCTGCATGCCTTGTGATCTAGATGGGACCAATTGACCACCTTATTAATGATTCTTCAAACTTTGTTATTGTTTCTACCGCCATCTTATTGCATGGATGCTAATAATATCTTGAGTAAATTTATTTTTTCGGTCAGATGACTTCACTTACTTTCTTTACATGAGGGACCAGGTGCTGCCGATGCAACTTGGGACTCTAAAGTTTCTTCAGAAGACATGGAGGAGATGTGGAATCATCCAGATGTCAACAAAGAGTGGAGCAAATCTGGAGAGAAACGGGGAAAAGTGAGATTTTCCCACGACGCTGAGAAGAGACCCTATATTTCCCGGGTGGAATTGAGGGTAAGGTTAAGTAACATGGACCTGCGAACTATCTGCTTTGTTTCTCATGTGCAGATTATATATCCACATGTTGGATGCTTTCCCTACTGCTCTATTCTTCTGTTTTAGATCCTTCAGTATTTTCTTCCTCGGTAATGGTTGCTAATCCGCTTCATTGGGTCTCTATTAGCCAACTAAGAGTGCATAACTTTTCGTGACCGGTAGACACCGAGAGGACCAGTAGACAAAATTCAGATATTATTTGGCTCTTTACATTGAAGTACGATAGGCTTTTGAACATTTTAATTAAACAAACAACTGCTACTTGCTCATATGTCCCGCATTGGATAAATAATGATAGGCTGACTGAGTCTTGCTTCTCTAGGCAACTCTTTGTAAGCTATATTATCTACACAATCACTATGTCTTCCATGTTATTTCTGGCCTTCCTCAAGTCCGTTTGGAAGCTTTGTCACTTGATTTTAAAAAGTTTCCTTTTCTTGCAGGTGGCTGCCGAAACTATACTTTCAAAGTACTTTAGTACAAGAAGAGTAAAAGCAGTAAGTGCCCAGGTCTTCTTTAATGTGGGGATAATTCTATTACCCCTTCTGCAACTAGTATAATTTTGAGGTATTTGTTAGTCTTAGATCCAGCATGAGTAGAGATTATATCTAAGAGAATAGTAACTGATGAACCCACGCTGAGTGAGGGATTACCATTGCCTTGTTGTGACAAAGGATGACATATTAGTTGGAAGTTCTTTATCCGGCACCAAATTTAGTTGGATGATAATCTAGAAATGTAATATTATTCCATGCAACCCCACTTTGCTGTAATCCCGTGATCGGTGACACTTGCTCCTTTGCTAGATGTTTATTTTAATAGAATTCGGACATTATGCTCAGAAACCATCAAAATTTTTGCAGCAATTTTGTGGCCTATCCTCAGTTGCTTGATATTTGTACTCTCTCGATCACCTTTCTCAACACATCATGTAGTTTTTATCGTTTGTCTTTTGTTTTCAAACTTAGTTTTGTCATTTCCTCCTTAAGACTGATTAGTGTGCAGACAGCTTTATGTGCTCTTGCTGAGATTGTAAGCATGCGTTTTGTGAATGGGGTTGGACCGCGCCCGGGAGTGATGGGAATTGACTACCCCACAGCTTGCTGGCTTTACAAGTATGTGAATTCCATGGCTAATGTTGAATCTTGTGTTTTGATAACATCGTAATGCAGGTGGGATATAGTGCCCGTGGGAAGATGGTACCCTTGGTGATGGGGAATTATACCCAAGCAAGGGGTCTCCATCATCCCTGCCAAACCACCAATGCTCACTGGAATCTTTCATTGAAGTTGAAATGATGCACTTCACCATTGGAACAAAGACAATCCAATTTTTTATGGTTTTCAAACTTTCAAAATCAGAAGATGCTGTTACTACTATCGTTGTCATTTAAGCTCATTACAGAAATATTGGGTCACCTCATAACAATGAACTGATTTGATCAGAAATTTCCTGCGAATTGGAAATTAGGTTTCTATTATAAATGGAAAGTGACCTGATTGCGCTAATTAAAACTGTAGACTGTTTTTGAACCTCATGATGTTTTGTTCTGTTTTTTTTTTTTTTTTTTATCGGCTTGAACCTCATGATGGTTACAGGCTAAACAAATTGTTAAAGGACATTAGTCATTTTTCCACGCAGAAAATAGTGAAAGATTCTTCTGCTAAGCTGAAACTTGCTCGAATCTTTGCTTCTTATGTCTAGGGACTTGGGCTACAAGGCTTACAAAGTAGAGTCGGTTGATGATCTAACAAAGCCGTTTGTTTCCATGTACTTCGGCGCTGCTTATTTGGATTGGCTATCACAATACGAAGGGAGGTAAGTTTGTTTATGACACCAAATATACCATCCAGTTGTTTCTTATCTAAGTGTCCTCAACTGATTATCTTCCACTGACTGGATAAAATATCTGCTGCCGTGGATAACCAGGGAAAGGGATCCCCAGTTTGTCGTTCAGGCTTATCTTGCAGGGCCAAAGAATGTAAACCTTCAGCAGACAGGTCCTCTTTGGCTTAAATTTGAGGAAGCATTAAGTCGATACGAAGACTTAAAGGCGTAAGTACCCAAACACTAAAACGTTAAAACACTAAAGAATTCCATGTTTGTCATTTGTTGGTGAACAACTTTTCAGGGAACAAGGGGCCTGCACCATTTTGTGAATTATTTCCGGCGGTTTGTGAAAGGTCCATTCTGTTTGGGTGCAATGATTTAATTTGGGAGCTTTAGTGACAATGCAGATAAATAGAAAACATGTTTGTCATACTAGAGAGGTAAAACATGTAAGGAGTAATGCTGCTTTCTTGCAAATCTATGGCTATGAGTATGTAATGTGCAAGCAAAGGTTGTAAGCACCTTCTAATGTTAATTTTGATGTTGGGGGAATTCTGTAATGTTAATTTTGATGTTGGGGGAATTCTGTAATATCGCCGGCCTTGTCATATAAATTTTTTGTCAATATACATTTCTGCATATTTTTCTTTCCCCCTCTACGGGTCTTTCAATAAAAATCTGGTTTAAAGCATACAGTTTATTCTTATCATATCTTGAAATATTCAACCTGGATGTTTTGGGGGTACACATGACATGGGGCCTAAAAAGGCAGTATCTATGATATCTAACAATGTCATGCATTGGGCTTAGATTTGCGGTGGAAGCACGTAAGTTGGACCTGGTTTGATTCAAGGTAAGGGTTTGCGTTATCCATTCAAGTGCGGACAAGACATGAACTAGAATGATATTCATACACTAGTTACACATAGTTGAAACCTGTCTACACACACTCCAGATCGAATTTGTACTTGGACTCTACCAGGCCTTAGAAAGCCAGTCTTGCAATTGACATCAGATCTCCTCTCAAATGACGGTTAGTTATAGGCATGAGGCATCGAATGCCAGGATAGTAAACAACGATCAAGTCGTAACTAAAGTTTTTATTGGCTATGGTGTGAATCACAAGTTACAGTGAAAGTCAGAAAATTTCGAGACAAAGTCCTTATGGATACCCCTATGCTTTCCATCCATGGTCTGTCATTGCTTGCCTTCAAAGGCTTAGGCAGCTTGGCCTTGGGGACTGCACATATGAGGCCATGGGCCCAAGGGTAAGGCGTAAGGTATGCTATTACTAATGAGCACGCTTTTGTAGCCGGGGTTATAGGATTCAATCCCCATTAACACGTGGTGATGATGAATTAATCCTTTCGATGATGTTTTCTTGATAGGGTTCTAGTTGACCAAGGCCAAGGGCATATCACGTCTATATTTTCAGCCGGGTTTTCTCAAAATCTAAAGGTCCGGATGGCGATTACATAATTTGGCAAACTGATTTTCTCTTGATTGCGCTAAGATTGCATCATTTTTTTTTCCGTTTATCATTTCAACCAAAATGGTGGGGTATTGATGCGATTCAGGAGAACCTATTGTGCCGACCACTGTTAATTTGACATGCGCGGTGATAAACAAAACATGACAAACAAAATAAGTATGGTATGAGAATGCATTTTTGTAGATCTTAATCGTAATAAGTCTTATTACAAGCCGGTCATACAGTGAACAAAAGTACCAAAAAACTAACACGGGAAGAGGAAATCCAACCAAATGTAGGAGAGAATTGGAGTCCAATTTCACAACCCCCCCATTTTCTTTGATATTTTAGGTGTTTTGATCAGTTTATACACATCTCGAGTAATCTTAGACGACCCATCTTACTAATTTTTGACTTTGTAATTCGAAATACAACTCTCTTTCGAAAAGTTAATATTTTTATAATGGGATGGGAATCCGAAGTGGAATTAGATGCCACAAAGGCACAAACAATCCTTTTCTAGGAGCAAATGGTAGTCCAAAATATAGATGTGGTTTTTACTTTTCAAACTTCCCTCTTTTTTGTGTTCTTTTTTGTTTGTTTGGAAGTTTTAAACGTGTGGAAATTAATCAGAAAAGGACGAAAAAGGAAGGGTTTTAGACAGAGAAGATAGAGATAGAGATAGAGATAGATAGAGAAAGGAGTAGTAGTTGAGCTTGACTTGAGCTTCACACGGATATTCCCCCCCCCCCTGACACACCCCCCCCCCCCCCGGCCCCACCTCCCTTTTCCCATTCTACCCCCCTCTCTTCTCTCTCTCTCTCTCTCTCTCTCTCTTTTCTTTCTTTCTTTCTTTTTTTCTTTACCGTTTGATTTCTTTTTTTCTTTTTCTTTTCAGTTTCAGTTTCGTTTTTTTTTTTAATTTTATTTTCAGTTTCGTTTTTTTTTTCATTTTATTTCCTTTTCGTTCTTTCCAGTTTGAATTTTTTTCTCTCTTTAATAATAGGTTCAAGTCTAATTCTAGGCTTTGTAAAGTAATTGAGAGAAAAAAAAAGTGTTTTAATTGATCATGTTTATCCGACTGTTTTATTTTTATTTTTTTGACCTTTATAGATTAAAAAATATAGTTACTAAAATAAGTGTTTCAATTTTCAATCCGTTTGAACCGGTGCAAAGTTGTTATTTTTCTGATCATTTCATCCTAAATGGATCTAGTAAATTTTTGGCTCCAAGGCCTTTCAATGGACACCCTAAGAGAGTTTTGAAACTAAATAATGAGTCTTAGGGTATTTGTTGAAAGGCCTTAAACCAAAAAATTCATTATGACCATTTAAAATAAAATAATAATAAAAACGATCTTTGCTCTGATTTAACTGAATTGAAAATTAAAACACTTAATTCTTGAATTATATTTTTAAATATACAAATGGTGTATTTATAGAAATTAAATAAATAAGGTATAAGTAATTAAATAAAAAAATAAATGAAAAAATAGGTGGGACCCGGGGGGCTCAACTGCCCTCATTGGCACAGTAGCCCCTACGAAGCCCCTAAAACGTTTCTGTTTTAGTTATAAAAAAAATAGAAACCAGCCATTTGCAATCCTATGGAGTAGAGACGTGATTTGAAGCAACATACTACTGAATCAGTTAAGAGGATTTATGCTAAATAATAGTTAACAAATTTATTAAATTGTACTATAGTTAAAAAAAAGTAATCCTAAATATAACATTTGTATTTTGGATTAGTATGTCGTTTGCAAAATACATTTCGTAATTAGTTCCCGAACACTAATTGTAATCTTAATTGAAAATAGAATTTGAGTTAACCAAAAAAAAAAAAGAAGGGAGGTAAATGGGAAAAGAAACAAATAAAGAAAATAATTGAAAAAAAAAAAGATTCAAAGTGGAAGGAATAAAAGGAAATAAAGAGAAAAAAAACGACAAAAAAAAATCCAGCCGAAAAGAAACAAAAAGAAAATAAAGAGGGAAAAAGAAAAAGAAAAGTAAATGGACGGAGGGGGGAAGCAGGAGAAGAAGAGAGAAAAAAAAAAGTAAATGGGAGGAGGGAGGGGCAGGAGAAGTAAAATGGGGGGAGGGGAGGGGGTAATATGGGAAATGGGGTGTGGGGCCGGGGGGGGTGGGGTGTCAGGGGGGGGGGAAAAGCAGCCCTCTAACGAGAGTTACGATAACAGTTGTGTGTGTCTTCACTCCACAACCAAAACCAAAACCAAAACCAAAAGCTCCTCTTCCTCTTTTGGAGAGCGCCTGCTTCTTCAATAAACAAACGAGTCCCAGTCCCCTCGGAACGGAAGCATTGCTATCTATGCCAGCTAGGGACTCCAAATTCAGGTTCAAACTCTTCTTCATTTCTCCACAATATCATTGAAAAAGATCTTCTAGATTTCGTTAGATCCGATGCATTGGTCTTCTTGCTGTTTCTTTTCTGACAACTTCTTTGACATATGTAATCGTAATACGCAGGAGGTTTTAAAGCTGAAATCTTTGATATTCTAGATCTGTTTGTTCACTGTGAACAATCCCCTGGCCTGCAAATGGGAGTGGAGAAAAAACCTAATTGATTTTTAGCTGTTGGAGGTGTAACTGTAAAACTAAGACCTTGCTTCAAAGTTTTTGTCAAAGCTCAATTTCTGGTGGTTGTAGGGAAAAAATTGGCGCCCTTCAGTGTGTTGAAACACAGCGATTGGAGTAAAAATCTCACCCTTTTTTTTTTCTTTTTTCCCTGGGGTTTGATGGTTCTGTACTCCAATTGGGGGAAAGGCCTGGGCTTTTTCGAGCTGTGCCCATATGTATCTCGTAGAATAGAAAAGTACCATTTTTTGACAAAAAAGAAAAGAATATGTGTACTGAAAAATATGTAATTTCCATTTAATTGTACGAGAAAATGTGCGTGCTCAGATTGAAAGGGGAAAAAAAAAAACACCACACCAAACAAAACTACAATTAAGAAAAAGGAAGTCTTCCCTCCCCCCTTCACTTCCTTCTCCATGTGGTTTATCCGATGCGATGTATTTGATATAGAACTTCAGTGGAATTAGAAGATTGTGTTTGTTCTATTTCCTTTGATTTTCCAGGTTACGTTATTGTCCCTTTGTTATAGTTGGTTCTCAGGCGTAATTGACCATTTTAATTCAATTTTAAGATTTGGTTGAGAACTATGAGTAGAGAATCTGTTAAGCAAGTTATTACTTATTAGGTGTCAATTTACATTATAGTGGTCAATAGCTAGCTATTCTAGTTTCAGTTGCCGTGTTTCATAATCTGAACTTATTATAGTTGAAAAACATGGCTTTGAGCAAAGTTTTTGTTTTGGATATACAGGAATGTGCTGCTCCTCTGTGGCTTTCCAAGAATCCTCATGAGTTCTGGAATGGCATTTGCCCATTGAAGTTGAGTGTAGTAGGAGGGGAAACCCTGCAATTTTTTTTGATGGAACAGCTGAGAAATCGAGATCGCCATCAGTACAACTCAGTACAACCTGGAAATGAGGAGCTTGATTCTACATCTCAGGGTTTCATGCTAGACCATGGCAGCTGCATAAACTCAAATAGGAGGCCTTATGAAATAAGAACTTCAGAAGCTAAACCTGTACTTAATTACTCAATACAGACAGGTGAAGAGTTCGCTCTTGAATTTATGCGCGACCGGGTGAATCCTAAGCAGCCATTTATTCCAAATACTGCTCGTGACCACACAACCTGTTACTTGGAACTAAAAGGCATTTTAGGCATCAGTCACCCTGGGTCTGAAAGTGGGTCGGATGTATCAATTATCACTGCTGTGGAAAAAGGTCCTAAAGATTTTGAGCGGAAGAACTCTTCTCTTTACGAAGACAAAAGTAACTATGGGTCTGTGCAATCAGTACCACGAACTTCATCAGACCAGAGCATTTATCGAGGAACCCTGCAAGAATATTCCTCTTCTGGAGCATCTGAAGGCTCGTCAACAAAAATTAAAATTTTATGCAGCTTTGGGGGTAGAGTATTACCTCGGCCAAGCGATGGGAAACTTAGATATGTAGGAGGTGAAACTCGAATTGTCCGTATAAGAAAGGACATCACTTGGCATGAGTTGTGGCAGAAGATAATAACAATATATAACCAGACTCATTCAGTTAAATATCAGCTTCCTGGGGAGGATCTTGATGCCTTAGTTTCTGTGTCTTGCGATGAGGATCTGCAGAATATGATGGAGGAATGTTTTGTACTACAAGATGGAGAAGGATCAAACAGACTTAGAATGTTTCTGTTCTCTTTGAGAGATTTAGAAGATGCTCATTTTGGTCTGCAAAACTATGATGGTGATTCTGAGATCCAATATGTAGTTGCCGTCAATGGCATGGACGTGGGATCAAGAAAGAACTCTACGCTTCATGGTCTAGCGAGCTCTTCAGGAAATAACCTAGATGAGCTAGATAGAGAGAATGTTGAGAGGGACACTGGTGGAGCTACAGCCGACTATGGCGAAGTTTGCACTTCACCATTGACCGGTCACATGATCTCGTCTTCGCAATCTTCTCAACCAATTCCGCCACCCTTCTCCAATCCTTATGAAACACATTCTCAGTTTTATAACGGAGAAATGTTACATCAAGAAGCTACACTGTACCCATTGCCGTGTGTTTACAACACTAATCCTCCTACTTACTCGCCTGTTGGGGAAAGTTCAGGTCCGCATCCAGTTCATGAGATCGCAACTCGGCAAAAAGGTGAAGGGCAGCCATCAGGTGTCTTATGCATGCAGGATTCTCAAATGCGAGTAAAAGAATTGAAACAGAGAAGTGATGTGTCAATTCGGCAACAGGGTGGAGATGAAAGTACTTTATCTTCTTCAAAGTACTACCACATTCCCTCACAGCAATTAGATGGTACTGTTGAGGATTATTTTCCAACTGAAGAAGCATCTTCCGTCATTTTTACACCAGAGGAAGAACTGAAGACTTCAAGGACTGAGGGAAGGCACCAGGAAACCATACAGGTGTCTTCACCTCTTTGTGCCATTAATCCACCGCAGGTTCCTAAAGCTGATACATCTAATGGTGCGTTGACTCCCGGACATGGAAACTCTGAGTCTGATCCAATTGATTTGAGCTACCTTGAGCCTCCTGTGCCTCCTCAAAGAATCTTTTACTCTGAGCGAATTCCACGAGAACAGGCAGAGTTGCTAAACAGGTTATCAAAATCAGATGATTCACATGGTTCTCAGTTTCATATAAACCATTCACATTGTGATGTAGCACAACAGGGTTTTGTTGTAGAATCTGTCCCTTCACAGGCTGAGCAACCCATCTCCACTAAGAAGCCATTGTACGAGGATCCTCACACCATTGCTGATGGAGCCACCCAACTTCAAAACTTGAAGAAGGCAGTATCAAGCCCTTTTGACAATGAATATGCTAGAAATGAGGATAGAATACTCGAGGATGATAATGAAACCAACTCCGTGAAAGAAGACGATAAGAATCTCCTGACTAGTGAAACATCAGAAGCTGGATCAAAATTTCCTGCTGCTAGCCTAGTGGATGCAGTAACGCATCATGAGAGTTCTGCAGACAGTCTTCCGGAGTCTCAGTGTCCTGGTGAGGCTGACAGCAACTTTACTGTTGATACTACCCAGAGGGATAATCAAGATTCTGCTTGGATAGAAAGCTTTAGGGAACCATCTGTCGGGGTTTCCAAACCAGAGGGGGGAGACATCCTCATTGATATTAATGACCGATTCCCTCGTGATTTCCTTTCAGATATATTCTCAAAGGCATTACTATCTGAGGGTTCATCTGGTATTAGTCCGCTGCAGAAAGATGGAGCTGGTTTGAGTTTGAACATAGAAAATCAGGATCCTAAGCACTGGTCATATTTTCAGAAATTGGCAGGAGACGAGTTCACTCGGAAGGATGTTTCTCTTATTGATCAGGACCATTTTGGTTTTTCGTCTGGGCTTCCAAAAGTTGAAGAAGAAGCTCCTATAAGTTACAGATTTTCACCCTTTCCAACAGATGATATTTCTCTAAGCCATGTTGATTCCCAGATGAATTATGGTGATGAAGATCAGAATGAATTATCTGGTACAGTTGGAGCTGACACTATAGCATTACCCTCATACTATGATCCTTCTCAGTTGAAGGACAGCGAACTTATGCATTTTGATACTTTTGAAGAGAATGAGGTACTTAATGGTGGTCTAAATTAAGAACTCACTCTCCTATGCTTTCTCTATATCAGGTCTCCGAAGTACTTTTTGCATGTTTGCTCAAATTTTTTCTATTAGCCCCCATTTTGGTATTTCAGGATGGAAGCAGGAATACTGGCCTACCTCCTCTAGATCCTTCTCTGGGAGATTTTGATATCAGTAGCTTGCAGGTAAGACATGAACTTCTTGTATTTGCTCGGGTCACCTGTGTTGGAAGATTGGTGCATGAAAAATGTTGTTATTGCACCTTGAATAGGTCCCAAATGGTTATCTGAAAAAGTAATAATGTCTGTTTATGTTTACTAGTCATGAAATATGTTGTTCTTGTATGTTTTAAGTAGTCAAGCTACAAAAATAGTTACAGGATTAAGTAATAAGTATTAGCTTCTGCTTATATTTACGAGCTAGCCCTTTTTCTGAGTTATCCATACTTGGGAATTTAGGTGGCTATGCTGACAATTTGGCCTTTTCAAATGGATGCTACCATCTTGAGAAAATTTACGAGGTTAAATTTTTCGTGGAAATCTCGCAGGGGTTAAATCATTTCCTTTTCAATCTTTGTGAGTGCAATTTGGATTTTATGTATTTTCAAGTGTTTCAGTGAGTCAGTTGGCTTTTGTTATGTTCTGGTGTCCAGAGACATCTGTTAAAGCAGTTGGGGCCCTTCGACTTCCATACTCTATAATTGATCTTCGACTTCCATACTCCATAATTGATCATCCTTTTTTATTTTTATTTATTTATTTATTTTTATGGCTGCCCTGTGATATGAAGGTTGAAAAAAAACTGAAAAAGTGATATGGTGAAAAACTAGCTGTTTTGCTGTGTGCCTGTGTCGTGACTTGAAAATGGAAACAGAACGCGCTATTGTGGTTTCACGAGCAAACACCCCATTCCTAACATGATTTTGCTGCTTATGCCATGGGATTGAGCTCTGGATTTCCTGTAAAAGTGTCTGGAATCAAACTTGCAGAATAGGCTATTCAATCAAACTTCCATATGAAATCGTTCATTCTTTCTAGTTGTAACTTAGATTGTAGATATGTTTCTTAACAACGTGTCAATACTGCTTGCTAATCTTAGCAAATTTTAGGACCTATGTGGTACAAACTTTTGAATAATACAAGCATTGACTTCACTCTCTTCAACCTTTTCTGATTGGCGTCACAGCTTGTCAGATGGCATACCTCTAATTATTTCTTCTGGGCTACTTCATCAGATCATAAGGAATGAAGATCTTGAAGAACTGAGGGAACTTGGTTCTGGCACATTTGGCACCGTCTATCATGGAAAATGGAGAGGAACAGATGTTGCCATTAAGAGAATAAAGAAGAGCTGCTTCACTGGTCGATCATCAGAGCAAGAGAGATTGGTAGCTATTCCTTGCCTCTGTGATAGTGACAATTTTTCCTTTTTAATCCATGGGAGTTACTGTTGGGGAATTCTCTTTTACCTAGGATTATTCATTCATTCTTTCCACTTTGCTATGTATGATGTATGAGCTACCACGTGGTGAGCCATCCCTTAGTGGCTAAACCTTATGACTGGTTTGGTTTGCACAATTACAATCCTTTGTGTTACATCACCAATTGTTTGAAAAGCTTTTGCTAAATTGCTATTAGAAAATGGGCCCAAATATATTCATCAAGCTAGCAGTTTGTTGATAACTCTCCACGTGGCCGTAAAATCTTCACTTTTGTTCAAGCTCTGATGACTAGAAGTGCTAAATCAACTTATGAGGTCTGCACCCTAGGGAGTCCAGTCATCCCTTCAAAATTGGGCCCTTTGGAGAAAGTGTGAGGATTCATTTCTTTCGGGCAGGTGGTGTTTTGTATGTTTGATTTCTATTCGAAGATAATTCATGTGTTCTTTTTGAATGAGCCCCACTATGCATGTAGTCAAAGTCAATAGCAACGGCAAAAAATTTCACTGAGCCAACCAATCAAATACTAGTTGATAATAGTGAGATTAAAGGGGTTTCCCATCACCTCTCTTGTTTTGCTCCACGTACAAGTCAATTAATAGCTTCTCAACGTTCTCATAATTCAGGATTATATCACGTGAGATTTTCTGTAGGCATATTGGATACTAATATGACTGACATTCTTAGACCATAGAGTTCTGGAGCGAAGCTGAAATTCTGTCGAAGCTTCACCATCCGAATGTGGTTGCATTTTATGGTGTAGTGCAAGATGGACCTGGGGCAACACTAGCTACTGTGACAGAATATATGGTTGACGGTTCTTTGAGGCATGTTCTACTTCGCAAGGATAGGTAATATGTCCGCTATAGCTAACAAGTTCAACTTTGGCATAATTCTGGTCATCTTCTTGACTGAAATTTCAAACTTTCTACTGCTCGTCAGTTTCCATTTTTTTGATCGGCAAGTCAGTTTCCATGGAGAAAAATTGATATAATAAACGTGCATACTTGACAAGAAGTGTGGAATTTCAGTACTCTTGTAAATTATAAACCTTGATTACTGTTGCCAGTCCTTTCTCTCATTTCATTTTGCTACCTCTTATATTCTTCCTCCTGGTATGAATCAATTTGCAGGCATCTTGACCGTCGCAGGCGGCTTATAATTGCCATGGATGCTGCCTTTGGAATGGAGTATTTGCATTCAAAGAATATTGTGCATTTTGATCTAAAATGTGACAACTTGCTAGTGAACTTGAAAGATCCTTCACGGCCCATTTGCAAGGTTATCTTGGCGGAATCACCTTTTATATTTTTGTACTGTAGAAGAATGCTGCTAATACCATTTCTTTGTCTAGCATATATAATGTAGAGATTGATAGGTTTCAAGTTAAATCAGTTCCTGATTCATAGCTACACCATTCTTAGGTAGGTGATTTTGGCCTGTCAAAAATCAAGCGAAACACCTTGGTTTCTGGTGGAGTTAGAGGTACCTTACCATGGATGGCTCCAGAGCTGCTGAATGGCAGCAGCAATAAGGTTTCAGAAAAGGTATGTTCTCATTCTATAAAAAATGGTTGTACTATAAAACAGTTATCTCTCACTTTGGAGAAGTATCTTTTCATCTTTTTGTTTTCTCCATCAGTTAATTACGTAGCTTTTGAACCATATGCCCTTGTTAAGTAGGCTTTCACCTCTGTCTTTTGTTTCTACTAGAAGGAAAGTACAAAAAAAAACTAGAACCTTGTTGGAGCATGAGTTCTCTGTTGTCTGTCTTGGTTTCGTTATCATGATCTGCACATCCTTTTGTAATTATGTACCCATTACCCCCTTTTTTTTTTTTCTTTTTTTGGTCTGCAGGTTGATGTGTTCTCCTTTGGTATAGTCCTATGGGAGATTCTAACCGGAGAGGAGCCTTATGCGAACATGCACTATGGTGCAATTATAGGTGAGAATATTTAAGAATCTTCTTGCTCTATGAAATATTGGTCCAGGACAACCCTCAGCAAAAATAATGAAGTTTTAATACAAACATGGTATGAACTATAAAGGTTATGCCAATGTGTGTCTGAGATGTGTATATTTGTCCATGTCCCCTGTGGCAAGACTGCTATAGTGGTGCATATTGTGCATGGTATGAGCTTACTTTCTTTTGCGTAAAGAGATGAGTTATGTGCTGCTGAAGCTGGCTAATAGAAAGTAGTAGTTTTCATTGGTATCAGAATACGGTTTACTACATAAGTGAACTATTTTTCGTCTTTCAAAATAAACAGTTTCAAAGATTTTTAGACGGTATAAAATTTCTGAAATTCATGTTGGCAGAAATTTTCTTTGTTCAGTTTTATTACCAAAAATAATGCAATCACTTCCACCACTGTTGAGGTAGTGCATTTTACAGTTTTTTAAATTGCTTCTAGACATACTGATGTTTTGATTTTAGTCTGAGACTCAGTTTATGTTTGACTCTCTCCTCCCTCTGTCTGCAGGAGGTATTGTCAATAACACACTAAGGCCATCCATTCCAAGCTTTTGTGATGCAGAATGGAGAAGGCTAATGGAGCAGTGCTGGGCCCCCAATCCTGTGGCCAGGCCATCCTTCACAGAAATTGCCAGTCGCTTGCGCGTGATGTCTTCTGCTACCCAAACCAAAGGGCAGGTTCACAAGGCATCTAACTAATGGTTTGACGATAACTCACACTGCTGTTTTCCCCCATTCAACCTGACCCAGTTTTTATTTCAATTGTACAATGTAAAGAAAAGTGCTTAATTTAACTCCATGTTAGCAATAGGGAGGTCGGATTCCAGAGAAGTGTTCTTGAGATGTACTGGGAGGGTGCCATAATTTTCCGTACTGATTTCTTTTCCCCCTGACACAAGGAATTTCATGTTAGAAACTTACTCTAATTTGTCATTGTTAAGTTATGGTGATTTCATTGATATATTACCGATTTGTCTATTCTTTTTTGTTCCAACGGTTCATGTAAAGTTGTCCGACTACGTAAAGCTTTCTTTCATTTAGGTAGTAGTTCATATGGACATCCCTTTTGTGAAAGAAATTGGTTACCTTTCTGCAGAAATCTGCCTTCTCATCTGCAAAAGTTCGATTTGTCAGTCTCAACTCTTAATGAGGTTGTTTGACAGAAGGAGAAGTCTGTTTTGGTTGATGCTATTTATTTTTTTGGGTACACTAGGATGTT